>NC_045982.1:36163177-36304592 GCF_010909765.2 Amblyraja radiata | reverse complement strand
GGGGGGGGAGAGAGAGAAAGAGAGAGGGATAGGGAGAGAGAGAGAGATGGGGAGAGAGAGGAGGGGAGAGAGAGAGAGAGAGAGAGTGCCTTTTTACTTCAACGCAAACCCAAACAACCATTTGCAGGCAATGCTTTTTTACCTCTAACTATATTTTCATTTTCAAACCAAGTTAAGGGTACTCACAGTGCTGTAGACATTTGTTCAGTGTCATTCAGAGCTCAGTGTGACAGAGATTAATTGACAGAGCTCCATCTTGCAGGGATTAATTTAGGCACACCACTTCCTGGTTTTATAGTCCCTCCCTCCCCCCTGCCGCCAGCGGGGGCAGCAGAGAGAATGGGGAGTTTTGTAAAAACATTAATATCTGTCATTATTCATCGACGGGAAAAATCCTCAGCACACATGCGGCGGAGGGGGGCTCTGAGCGAGGTGGCCAAAAATGACTGCCGTAGGTGGCGGCGTTCTCTCGGAAATCGCAGCACAGTAGGCCAAAAGCAGTCAAGAACAGAGATTTAGTAATATAGATAGATAGATGTAGCTTAGATCTGTTTGTTCCATTAACTCGCATTTTGATTACTTTCCATTCTACCATAGAGATATAAGGGGGGGGGGAGGGGGGGGGGATAAACTATATTAAAAATACACAATAAACAAGTTGTGCATTCTTGTACTCTTACATGGGTATGACCGCACATTAAAAACATCTTCCCCCCTCCCCCTTCCTTTCCAACCTCAGCCTCACGGACCTTACAGTACCCCTAGTTCCTAAAACCTATTTCCATCACTGCAGAGAGTTGGGAATTTGTGGAATTCCCTGCCACAGAGGGCAGTGGAGGCCAAATCATTGGATGGATTTAAGAGAGAGTTAAGTAGAGCTCTAAGGTCTAGTGGAATCAAGGGATATGGGGAGAAGGCAGGCATGGGTTATTGATTGGGGACGATCAGCTATGATCACAATGAATGGCGGTGCTGGCTCGAAGGGCCAAATGGCCACTTCCTGCACCTCTTTTCTGTGTTTCTAAGTTGCAGCAGAAGTTAAAATTAGCATGTAACAAAGGTAATGCCACTATAGTTATGGGAGATTTCAATATGTAGTTAGAATGGAAAATCAGATTGGTTCTGGACCCCCAATAAAGGGAGTTTGTAGAGTGCCTCCGGGATGGATTCTTACAGCAGCTTGTACTGGAGCCTCCTGAGAGAAGGCAACTCTGGATTTAGTGTTGTCGAATGAACCAAATTTAATAAGGGAACGCAACGTAAAGGGCTTGCACGGAGGCAGTGATATAAGGTAATTAAGTTTTAATCTGCAATTTTGGGAGAGAGAAAGATAAATTATGTGTCAGTTGAACAAGGGAGGCAATAAACGCATGAGAGAGTAGCTCGCCAAGGTCGACTGGAAAACGGTCCCAGAAGGGATGACGGTGGACAGCAAATCGAGGAATTTCCGGGCATAATCCAGAAGATGGAGGATCATTTCATTCCAAAGAGGAAGAAAGATTCTATGGGGAGTAAGAGGCGACCATGGCTGACAAGGGAAGTTAGGGATGGAATCAAACTAAAAGGAAAGGTGTATGACATGGCAAAGAAGGTAACAAAAAGGGCAATGAGGGGTGAAAAGATGAAGTACGAAGGTAAACTGGCCAAGATTACAAAGAATGATCGTAAAAGCTTATTTTGGTATGTTAAAAATATTAGTAAAGACAAATGTGGTTCCCTTGAAAGAAGGAACAAGTGAAATTATTATGGAGAACAAGGATATGGCAGAAGAGTTGAACAGATACTTTGGTTCTGTCTTCACTGAGGAAGAAACAAACAATCTCCTAAATGTACGAGAGGACAGAGGATCCAGGTAGACAGGGGAACTGAAAGAAATTTGCATTAGGCGAGAAATAGTATTGGTAGACTGATGGGACTGAACGCTGATAAATCCCCAGGGCCTGATGGTCTGCATCCCAGGGTACTCAAGGAGATGGCTCAAGAAATCGTGGACATATTTGAAACATAGAAATTAGGTGCAGGAGTAGGCCATTCGGCCCTTCGAGCCTGCACCGCCATTCAATATGATCATGGCTGATCATCCAACTTAGTATCCCGTACCTGCCTTCTCTCCATACCCTCTGATCCCCTTAGCCACAAGGGCCACATCTAACTCCCTCTTAAATATAGCCAATGAACTGGCCTCGACTACCCTCTGTGGCAGAGAGTTCCAGAGATTCACCACTCTGTGTGAAAAAATTTCTTCTCATCTCGGTTTTAAAGGATTTCCCCCTTATCCTTAAGCTGTGACCCCTTGTCCTGGACTTCCCCAACATCGGGAGCAATCTTCCTGCATCTAGCCTGTCCAACCCCTTAAGAATTTTGTAAGTTTCTATCAGATCCCCTCTCAATCTCCTAAATTCTAGAGAGTATAAACCAAGTCTATCCAGTCTTTCTTCATAAGACAGTCCTGACATCCCAGGAATCAGTCTGGTGAACCTTCTCTGCACTCCCTCTATGGCAATAATGACCTTCCTCAGATTCGGAGACCAAAACTGTACGCAATACTCCAGGTGTGGTCTCACCAAGACCCTGTACAACTGCAGTAGAACCTCCCTGCTCCTATACTCAAATCCTTTTGCTATGAAAGCTAACATACCATTCGCTTTCTTCACTGCCTGCTGCACCTGCATGCCTACTTTCAATGACTGGTGTACCATGACACCCAGGTCTCGCTGCATCTCCCCTTTTCCTAATCGGCCACCATTTAGATAATAGTCTGCTTTCCTGTTTTTGCCACCAAAATGGATAACCTCACATTTATCCACATTATACTGCATCAGCCAAACATTTGCCCACTCACCCAGCCTATCCAAGTTACCTTGCAGTCTCCTAGCATCCTCCTCACAGCTAACACTGCCCCCCAGCTTAGTGTCATCCGCAAACTTGGAGATATTGCCTTCAATTCCCTCATCCAGATCATTAATATATATTGTAAATAGCTGGGGTCCCAGCACTGAGCCTTGCGGTACCCCACTAGTCACTGCCTGCCATTGTGAAAAGGACCCGTTTACTCCTACTCTTTGCTTCCTGTTTGCCAGCCAGTTCTCTATCCACATCAATACTGAACCCCCAATGCCGTGTGCTTTAAGTTTGTATACTAATCTCTTATGCGGGACCTTGTCGAAAGCCTTCTGGAAGTCCAGATACACCACATCCACTGGTTCTCCCCTATCCACGCTACTAGTTACATCCTCGAAGAATTCTATAAGATTCGTCAGACATGATTTACCTTTTGTAAATCCATGCTGACTTTGTCCAATGATTTCACCACTTTCCAAATGTGCTGCTATCCCATCTTTAATAACAGACTCTAGCAGTTTCCCCACTACCGATGTTAGACTAACTGGTCTGTAATTCCCCGTTTTCTCTCTCCCTCCCTTCTTAAAAAGTGGGGTTACGTTTGCTACCCGCCAATCCTCAGGAACTACTCCAGAATCTAAAGAGTTTTGAAAGATTATTACTAATGCATCCACTATTTCTGGAGCTACTTCCTTAAGTACTCTGGGATGCAGCCTATCTGGCCCTGGGGATTTATCGGCCTTTAATCCATTCAATTACCCAACACCACTTCCCGGCTAACCTGGATTTCACTCAATTCCTCCAACTCCTTTGACCCACGGTCCCCTGCTATTTCCGGCAGATTATTTATGTCTTCCTTAGTGAAGACGGAACCAAAGTAGTTATTCAATTGGTCCGCCATATCCTTGTTCCCCATGATCAACTCACCTGTTTCTGACTGCAAGGGACCTACATTTGTTTTAAATAATCTCTTTCTTTTCACATATCTATAAAAACATTTGCAATCAGTTTTTATGTTCCCTGCCAGTTTTCTTTCATAATTTATTTTTCCTTTCCTAATTAAGCCCTTTGTCCTCCTCTGCTGGTCTTTGAATTTCTCCCAGTCCTCCGGTATGCTGCTTTTTCTGGCTAATTTGTACGCATCATCCTTCGCTTTGATACTATCCCTGATTTCCCTTGTTATCCATGGATGCACTACCTTCCCTGATTTATTATTTTGCCAAACTGGGATGAACAATTTTTGTAGTACATCCATGCAGTCTTTAAATGTCTTCCATTGCATATCCACCGTCAACCCTTTTAGAATTAATTGCCAGTCAATCTTGGCCAATTCACGTCTCATACCCTCAAAGTTACCTTTCTTTAAGTTCAGAACCATTGTTTCTGAATTAACAATGTCGCTCTCCATCCTAATGAAGAACTCAACCATATTATGGTCACTCTTGACCAAGGGGGCACGTACAACAAGACTGCTAACTAACCCCATCCTCATTACTCAACACCCAGTCTAAAATAGCCTGCTCTCTCGTTGGTTCCTCTACATGTTGATTTAGATAACTATCCCGCATACATTCCAAGAAATCCTCTTCCTCAGCACCCCTGCCAATTTGATTCACCCAATTTATATGTAGATTGAAGTCACCCATTATAACTGTTTTGCCTTTGTCGCACGCATTTCTAATTTCCTGTTTGATACCATCTCCAACTTCACTACTACTGTTAGGTGGCCTGTACACAACACCCACCAGCGTTTTCTGCCCCTTAGTGTTTCGCAGCTCTACCCATACCGATTCCACATCCTCCAAACTAATGCCCTTCCTTTCCATTGCGTTAAGCTCCTCTCTAATCAGCAACGCTACCCCACCTCCTTTTCCTTTCTCCCTATCCTTCCTGAATATTGAATATCCCTGGATGTTCAGCTCCCAGCCTTGGTCACCCTGGAGCCATGTCTCCTTGATCCCAACTATATCATAGTCATTAATAGCTATCTGCACATTCAACTCATCCACCTTATTACGAATGCTCCTTGCATTGAGACACAAAGCCTTCAGGCTTGTTTTTACAACACTCTTACCCCTTATACAATTATGTTGAAAAGTGGCCCTTTCTGATTTTTGTCCTGGTTTTGTCTGCCTGCCACTTTTACTTTTCACCTTGCTACCTATTGCTTCTACCCTCATTTTACACCCCTCTGTCTCTACGCTCACACATTTAAGAAACCCTTTCCCTTTAACTCCATCCTCCACTATCCCATTCGACGCCCCACCCCCCTTATTCAGTTTAAAACCACCCGTGTAGCAGTGGCAAACCTGCCTGCCAGAATGCTGGTCCCCCACCTGTTAAGATGCAATCCGTCCCTTTTGTACAGTTCCCCCTTACCCCAAAACAGATCCCAGTGATCTAAGAATCTAAATCCCTGCCCCGTGCACCAGTTCCTCAGCCACACGTTCAGGTCCCGTATCTCCGTTCCTGCTCTCGCCAGCACGAGGAACTGGAAGCAAACTGGAGATAACAACCCTGGAGGTCTTGCTTTTCAGCATTTACGAGCTCTCTAAAGTCACGCTGCAGAATATTCATCCCCTTCTTTCCGACATCGTTTGTGCCGACATGCACTACCACTTCCGGATGTTCACCATCGCCCTTGAGGATTTTCTGCACTCTGTCCGTGACATCCTGGATCCTGGCACCAGGAAGGCAGCACACCATCCTCGCATCCCGTCTGTTGCCGCAGAAACCCCTGTCCGTACCTCTCACAATGGAGTCTCCCACTACAATGGCGTTGCCTGCCTTAGGCCTTTTTGGTTATGGCTCAACAGCCCTATTCGCATCACAAGCCAGTCCGTCGCCCAGTGTAAACACCTCTTCTGTACCGACAGCTTCTAAGTGGGTGAACCTGTTCACAAGAGGTACAACACCCGGGGATGTTGGCATTCCATGCTTCCCTCCCGTTCTCACTGTCTCCCACCTTCTCTCTTCCAGTACCTTAGGTGTAACAATCGTACTGTAGGACTTGTCGAGGAACGACTCCGTTTCTCGGACGAACCGGAGGTCATCCACTTGCTTCACCAGTTCCCCAACACGGCCCTTCAGGAGCTCCACCTGGATGCACTTCTCGCATTTGTAGCAGCCAGAGGCACTAGCGGTGTCCTTGACCTCCCACATCCCGCATGTTGTTCCATTGTTTAAAAAGGGGTCTAAGAGTAAATCTAGCAATTATAGACCTGTTAGTTTGACGTCAGTGGTGGGCAAATTAATGGAAAGAATACTTAGAGATAATATATATAAGCATCTGGATAAACAGGGTCTGATTAGGAACAGTCAACATGGATTTGTGCCTGGAAGGTCATGTTTAACTAATCTTCTTGAATTTTTTGAAGATGTTACTCGGGAAATTGATGAGGGTAAAGCAGTGGATGTTGTGTATATGGACTTCAGTAAGGCCTTTGACAAGGTTCCTCATGGAAGGTTGGTTAAGAAGGTTCAATGGTTGGGTATTAATGGTGGAGTAGCAAGATGGATTCAACAGTGGCTGAATGGGAGATGCCAGAGAGTAATGGTGGATGGTTGTTTGTCAGGTTGGAGGCCAGTGACGAGTGGGGTGCCACAGGGATCTGTGTTGGGTCCACTGTTGTTTGTCATGTACATCAATGATCTGGACGATGGTGTGGTAAATTGGATTAGTAAGTGTGCAGATGATACTAAGATAGGTGGGGTTGCGGGTAATGAAGTAGAGTTTCAAAGTCTACAGAGAGATTTATGCCAGTTGGAAGAGTGGGCTGAAAGATGGCAGATGGAGTTTAATGCTGATAAGTGTGAGGTGCTGTTTCTTGGCAGGACAAATCAAAATAGGACGTACATGGTAAATGGTAGGGAATTGAAGAATGTAGGTGAACAGAGGGATCTGGGAATAACTGTGCACAGTTCCCTGAAAGTGGAATCTCATGTAGATAGAGGGGTAAAGAAAGCTTTTGGTGTGCTGGCCTTTATAAATCAGAGCATTGAGTATAGAAGTTGGGATGTAATGTTAAAATTGTACAAGGCATTGGTGAGGCCAATTCTGGAGTATGGTGTACAATTTTGGTCGCCTAATTATAGGAAGGATGTCAACAAAATAGAGAGAGTACAGAGGAGATTTACTAGAATGTTGCCTGGGTTTCAGCAACTAAGTTACAGAGAAAGGTTGAACAAGTTAGGGCTTTATTCTTTGGAGCGCAGAAGGTTAAGGGGGGACTTGATAGAGGTTTTTAAAATTATGAGAGGGATAGACAGAGTTGACATGGAAAAGCTTTTCCCACTGACAGTAGGGAAGATTCAAACAAGGGGACATGACTTGAGAATTAAGGGACTGAAGTTTAGGGGTAACATGAGGGGGAACTTCTTTACTCAGAGAGTGGTAGCTGTGTGGAATGAGCTTCCAGTGAAGGTGGTGGAGGCAGGTTCGTTTTTATCATTTAAAAATAAATTGGATAGTTATATGGATGGGAAAGGAATGGAGGGTTATGGTCTGAGCGCAGGTATATGGGACTAGGGGAGATTATGTGTTCGGCACGGACTAGAAGGGTCGAGATGGCCTGTTTCCGTGCTGTAATTGTTATATGGTTATATGGTTATACTGCAAGCATCGCACTGAATCAGCTTGCCTGACATTTCCTTCTTTCGTCTCCTCGCGCTTAGACTCTCGAGCCAAAGACTCACACTTTTCTCACAGGGCACTTCCCTCACAAGGCCGCTCACTCACTGCCGCTCGCAAAGAGCAGTCTTGCTTAAATTGACTGATAAATTGCCTGATTTACCAATTTACAAACCAAATTCCTCAGTTTTCAACTGTTTTCCCAGCACTGACTCACTTCTCTCCTCCCACTTGGGCTAGAGCCAATCAGTCGTATCTCTTGCTAATCTCCTGCTGCTGTTGCTCCCAAACCTACAGCAGTTCTGAGTCAAGTCTGCCTGTCCTTGGCACCTACTTTAACTGTTTTTACTTCTCTCCTCCCACTTGGGCTACAGCCAATCAGTCGTATCTCTTGCTAAACTCCTGCTGCTGTTGCTCCCAAACCTACAGCAGTTCTGAGTCAAGTCTGCCTGTCCTTGGCACCTACTTTAACTGTTTTCACTTCTCTCCTCCCACTTGGGCTAGAGCCAATATTGGTGATAATTTTCCAATATTCTATAGATTCAGGATCAGGCCCTGTGGATTAGAGGGTAGCTAATGTTATCCCACTTTTCAAGAAAGGAGCGAGAGAAAAAACAAGGAATTATAGACCAGTTAGCCTTACATCTCTAGACAAAATTGCTGGAGAAACTCAGCGGGTGTGGCAGCATCTATGGAGTGAAGGAAATGGGCAACGTTTTGGGCTGAAACCCTTCTTCAGACTGATGCAGGGTAGGGGGGCGGGGTGAAAGTAAGTAGGTGAAAGTAAATCCAAAGGGTTTCTACAGCTATATTAATAGCAAAAGGATAATGAGGGATAAAATTGGTCCATTAGAGAGTCAGAGTGGACAGCTATCTGCAGAGCCAAAAGAGATGGGGGAGATATTGAACAATTTCTTTTCTTCGGAATTCACCAAGGAGAAAGATATTGAATTATGTGAGGTAAGGGAAACAAGTAGAGTACCTATGGAAACTATGAGGATCAAAGAAGAGGAAGTACTGACACTTTTGAAAAATATAAAAGTGGATAAGTCTCCAGGTCCTGACAGGATATTCCGTAAAACATTGAGGGAAGTTAGTGTAGAAATAGCAGGGGCTATAACAGAAATATATCAAATTTCATTAAAAACGGGAATGGTGCCAGATTGGCATACTGCACGTTGTTCCATTGTTTAAAAAGGGTTTCTAAGAGTAAACCTAGCAATTATAGATCTGTTAGTTTGACGTCAGTGGTGGGGAGATTAATGGAAAGGATACTTAGAGATAATATATATAATCAACTGGATAAACAGGGTCTGATTAGGAACAGTCAACATGGGTTTGTGCCTGGAAGGTCATGTTTGACTAATCTTCTTGAATTTTTTGAAGAGGTTACTAGGGAAATTGATGAGGGTAAAGTGGTGGATGTTGTCTATATGGACTTCAGTAAGGCCTTTGACAAGGTTCCTCATGGAAGGTTGGTTAAGAAGGTTCAATGGTTGGGTATTAATGGTGGAGTAGCAAGATGGATTCAACAGTGGCTGAATGGAAGTACTGGGACATGAGGGCAGTACTGGGACATGAATTTTGGTCTATTCTCACCCACCCCATTTCCTTATCATTTGTTATCCATGCTCTCAGGGTCCTCAACTGCACTGCCCAGTAATAGAATTTAATGTTGGGCAAATTGAGGCCCCCTTTTTGTTTTGGTAGTAACATTGTCTTGAGTCTAACTCTAGGCTTCTTATGTTGCCACACACATCTTGATAGCTCTTTGTCCAACACTTTAATGCCACACCAGGGACCCTTACTGGCAAAGATTGAAATTTAAAAAAGCAGTCGGGGCAAAATATTCATTCGAACAACTTCAATTCTACCAATTAGAGATAGAAGGAGAATCTCCCATTGAGCATATCTGCCTTTATCCCCTTTAGTAGCTTTCCATAGTTAGCTTCATACAATGTTGAGATGGAGGGGGTGATGACAATGCCTAGGTATCTGAAACCCTCCCTAGACCAATGAAACCTGACCAGTCTACTCTGTCAAAAGCCTTTTGGGCATCTAAACTAAGTAACATTGAAGTCTGATGCTTCCTTTTTGCACATGCCATGGTGTTAAGGACACGCCTGATATTATTAGCTCCCTGTCTACCAGGTATGAACCCTGTTTGATCAGGATGTATCAGTTGTGTTATAATTTTTTGGATTCTCTTAGTTAATATAGCACTAAGTATCTTTTGGTCATTATATAAGAGACTTATCGGTCTATAGCCTTCTCATCTAGTGGGATCTTTCCCTTCCTTATGAATAACAGAAATTATAGCCTCAGCCCATGATTTAGGTGGAGTGCCTTCAGACAAGGCATAATTATAGACTCTGGCCAAAATCGGAGAGAGCTCGTCCTGATGACATTTATAAAACTCTCCCGGAATCCCATCCGTCCCCGGGGACTTGTTGCTCTTTAATTTTTTTATTACTTCTTTTATTTCCTGCACTTCTATTTGTGTTGTCATATTTATCGCTTCTTCTTGGGAAAGCGAGGGCATTTTTAATCCAGAAAAGAAAGTTCTAATCTTTTCCTCCTTATCTATGATTTCAGGAGAGTCGTATAGTTGTTCATAAAAGGATGCAAACGCTTCTGCAATTTCTCATGGTTGTGAAACTAAATTTCTAGAGGTCGGGTGTGGAACTTTGGAAACCACTCGATTAGCTTGCTTCTTGCGCAGCTGAAATGCCAGAAGGCGACTAGCCCTGTTTCCCTTCTCGTAGCATTTTTGGTTTGTAGTAATCTACTTTGTATGTTATAGGCTCTTCTAACTCATGTCTTTTTTGTTTTAGTTCGTTTAAAAGATTCTAATTTTTATTGTTATTTTTATGTTCTACTTCTAATACCTTTATTTTACTTTCCAGCTCAGATTGCGTCTTCAACCTGTTATTTCTTACTCTACTTGATACTTTGATCATTTTACCCCTTATTACTGCTTTCGCCCCATCCCAAAGAGTGGATGGTGTTACTTCACTGTTATCATTGTTGTCAAAGTACTCTTCAATACAGTTCCTAATTTCCTAAGTCACTACAGTATCAGTCAATAAAGAAATGTTTGCTCTCCGGTATTTAAAGCACTTTTCTGTTCCTAGCTCCAGAATGAGAGTTATGGACACATGGTCACTGATTGTTATTGAGCCTATATTACAATCTACAACTTTATGTATATATTGTTTGGGGACACAGAACATATCCATGCGTGAGTATCTCCCGTTCACGTTCGAAAATAAAATATAGCCCCTTCCCCCTTGGGTTTTTATGTCTCCATGAGTCTACTAATCCTAACTCCCCTAGCATGTTAATTAGTGTTTTGGATTTTTTTTGTTTGGTTGTGCCCATCTGGTAATCTATCCAGCCTCCCATCGAGAACAGCATTAAAGTCTCCACCAAGTATTATCGTACCTTTGGCGTTTTCTGCAATTATATGCAGGTCCAAGAAATCCTGAAATGGGAGGGAGAGGAGCCTGAAGTTGTGGTACATATAGGTACCAACGACATAGGTAAAAAAAGAGAAGAGGTCCTGAAAGAAGAATTTAGGGAGATAGGTAGAGAGTTAAGGAGAAGGACTGCAAAGGTAACAATCTCAGGATTACTGCCTGTGCCACGCGACAATGAGAGTAGGAATGGAGCGAGGTGGAGGATAAATGAGTGGATGAGGGACTGGTGCAGTGGGTATGGATTCAAGTTTCTGGATCATTGGGACCTCTTTTGGGGAAGGTGCGACCTGTACAGAAAGGACGGGTTGCACTTGAACTCGAGGGGGACCAATATCCTGGCGGGGAGATTTGCAAAGGCTACTGGGGAGACTTTAAACTAGTATGGTTGGGGGGAGGGACTCAAATTGGGAAAGCTAGCAGTCAGTGTGTGAGGCAGGAGGCAGAGAATGGTAGCACTCTGACCCAAAATGTAGGGGAGAGAGAAGAAAAAGACAATAAACAGAGAATAAGAGAGGGTGGGTTTCTTAAATGTGTATATTTTAATGCTAGGAGCATTGTAAGAAAGGTGGATGAGCTTAGAGCCTGGATTGACACCTGGAAGTATGATGTTGTGGCGATCAGTGAAACATGGTTGCAGGATGGCTGTGATTGGAAACTAAATATTCCAGGATTTCGTTGCTTCAGGTGTGATAGAATTGGAGGGGCAAGAGGTGGAGGTGTTGCATTACTTATCAGGGAAGATATTACAGCAGTGCTTTGGCAGGATAGATTAGAGGGCTCGTCTAGTGAGGCTATTTGGGTGGAACTGAGAAATGGGAAAGGGGTAGCAACACTTATAGTGGTGTATTATAGACCGCCAAATGGGGAGCGAGAATTGGAAGAGCAAATATGTAAGGAGATTGCAGATATTAGTAGTAAGCACAAGGTAGTGATTGTGGGAGATTTCAATTTTCCACACATAGACTGGGAAACACATTCTGTAAATCGGCTGGATGGTTTGGAGTTTGTAAAATGTGTGCAGGATAGTTTTTTGCAGCAATACATAGAAGTACCTACTAGAGAAGGGGCGGTGCTGGACCTCCTATTAGGAAATGAGACGGGTCAGGTGGCAGAGGTATGCGTTGGGGAACAGTTCGGGACCAGTGATCACAATACCATTAGTTTCAATATAATTATGGAGAGGGTCAGAACCGGACCTAGGGTTGAGATTTTTGATTGGAGAAAGGCTAACTTTGAGGAGATGCGAAAGGATTTAAAAGGAGTAAATTGGGACATTTTGTTTTATGGGAAAGATGTGGAAGAGAAATGGAGTACGTTTAAAGGTGAAATTTTAAGAGTACAGAATCTTTATGTCCCTGTTCGGTTAAAAGGAAATAGTAAAAATCGGAAAGAGCCAAGGTTTTCAAGGGAAATTGGACACTTGGTTCGGAAAAAGAGGGAGATCTACAATAATTATAGGCAGCATGGAGTAAATGAGGTGCTTGAGGAGTATAAAGAATGTAAAAAGAATCTTAAGAAAGAAATTAGAAAAGCTAAAAGAAGATATGAGGTTGCTTTGGCAAGTAAGGTGAAAGTAAACCCAAAGGGTTTCTACAGCTATATTAATAGCAAAAGGATAACGAGGGTTAAAATTGGTCCATTAGAGAGTCAGAGTGGACAGCTATCTGCAGAGCCAAAAGAGATGGGGGAGATATTGAACAATTTATTTTCTTCGGTATTCACCAAGGAGAAGGATATTGAATTATGTGAGGTAAGGGAAACAAGTAGAGTAGCTATGGAAACTATGAGATTCAAAGAAGAGGAAGTACTGACACTTTTGAGAAATATAAAAGTGGATAAGTCTCCAGGTCCGGACAGGATATTCCCTAGGACATTGAGGGAAGTTAGTGTAGAAATAGCAGGGGGTATGAAAGAAATATTTCAAATGTCATTAGAAACGGGAATAGTGCCAGAGGATTGGCGTACTGCGCATGTTGTTCCATTGTTTAAAAAGGGGTCTAAGAGTAAACCTAGCAATCATAGACCTGTTAGTTTGACGTCAGTGGTGGGCAAATTAATGGAAAGGATACTTAAAGATAATATATATAAGCATCTGGATAAACAGGGTCTGATTAGGAACAGTCAACATGGATTTGTGCCTGGAAGGTCATGTTTGACTAATCTTCTTGAATTTTTTGAAGAGGTTACGGGAAATTGATGAGGGTAAAGCAGTGGATGTTGTATATATGGACTTCAGTAAGGCCTTTGACAAGGTTCCTCATGGAAGGTTGGTTAAGAAGGTTCAATGGTTGGGTATTAATGGTGGAGTAGCAAGATGGATTCAACAGTGGCTGAATGGGAGATGCCAGAGAGTAATGGTGGATGGTTGTTTGTCAGGTTGGAGGCCAGTGACGAGTGGGGTGCCACAGGGATCTGTGTTGGGTCCACTGTTGTTTGTCATGTACATCAATGATCTGGATGATGGTGTGGTAAATTGGATTAGTAAGTATGCAGATGATACTAAGATATGTGGGGTTGCGGGTAATGAAGTAGAGTTTCAAAGTCTACAGAGAGATTTATGCCAGTTGGAAGAGTGGGCTGAAAGATGGCAGATGGAGTTTAATGCTGATAAGTGTGAGGTGCTACATCTTGGCAGGACAAATCAAAATAGGACGTACATGGTAAATGGTAGGGAATTGAAGAATGCAGGTGAACAGAGGTATCTGGGAATAACTGTGCACAGTTCCCTGAAAGTGGAATCTCATGTAGATAGGGTGGTAAAGAAAGCTTTTGGTGTGCTGGCCTTTATAAATCAGAGCATTGAGTATAGAAGTTGGGATATAATGTTAAAATTGTACAAGGCATTGGTGAGGCCAATTCTGGAGTATGGGGTACAATTTTGGTCGCCTAATTATAGGAAGGATGTCAACAAAATAGAGAGAGTACAGAGGAGATTTACTAGAATGTTGCCTGGGTTTCAGCAACTAAGTTACAGAGAAAGGTTGAACAAGTTAGGGCTTTATTCTTTGGAGCGCAGAAGGTTAAGGGGGGACTTGATAGAGGTCTTTAAAATGATGAGAGGGATAGACAGAGTTGACGTAGATAAGCTTTTCCCACTGAGAGTAGGGAAGATTCAAACAAGGGGACATGACTTGAGAATTAAGGGACAGAAGTTTAGGGGTAACATGAGGGGGAACTTCTTTACTCAGAGAGTGGTGGCTGTGTGGAATGAGCTTCCAGTGAAGGTGGTGGAGGCAGGTCGTTTTTATCATTTAAAAATAAATTGGATAGTTATATGGATCGGAAAGGAATGGAGGGTTATGGTCTGAGCGCAGGTATATGGGACTAGGGGAGAATACGTGTTCGGCACGGACTAGAAGGGTCGAGATGGCCTGTTTCCGTGCTGTAATTGTTATATGGTTATATGGTTATATGTGCAATGTCTCTAAAGCAAGAGTAATCATCTTCTGTTGGTGCATAAATATTTAGCATCGATACTTCCTTCCCACTTATTGTACCAGTTACCATTACGTATCTCCCCAGTGTGTCTTGGAGTACTTTCTCCACGGGAAAAACGACATTTCTATTGAAAAGGATGGCCACCCCTCTCCTTTTCACACAGGAGGCGCTAAATACCTCACCCATCCACTCACTTCTAAGCTTTTTATGTTCAGTTTCCACCAAATGAGTTTCCTGTATCAATGCGACTCCACATCCTAGGTTTTTGAGTTGGTTCAGAATTTTTCTCCTTTTTATTGGATGATTTAAACTGTGAACATTATAACTTACTATCTTTAAATTAGTCATTATCCATCGTTGTATATTCCACTAGTTGCTTTCTGCACCATTTTTGTTTCTTACTCTGGTTGGCCTGTGAATGTCCGCTATACTCCCAATACCATTTACTGGACTGCGATGCTGTGGTATTATTCCTTACATTAAAGGACATTTGCAAAACAAACAAATCAGTGAACAATAAAACTTTGCACACAAGACGTGAAATTAAAAAAAGGGTACTTCCTGCGTAACCAACCCATCTGGACACCCTGAACAAACTGGTGTGCCAGCTCCTCGCAAAAAGGAGAAGAGATGTGACTAGGTCTCTCCTGGGTAGCCCACTAAAGTAAGGTTGCTCTAAATCTCACTTTGGGACTTCTAAGTTACAGTTATAAACAAAAATAAATGGCAGGTATAGCCCCCACCCGAGAGAGCCCCCTTCAGTCCTTTTCTTAGATAGTGCATTTGAATCAAGTAAAAAAATAGAATACAAAACCAACCATTATATGTACTATTGAACATGGCCTTCTTCAAAACAACACTGCAAAATATATATACATATTATTTATATCTACATATAATATTGTATTTACATATACATATTATTTATCTGCCTTATTGTCTCAATAGTCTTTTGCTGTTGTTTTACCCTAGGACCCACGTTTCTGTAGTTGTTTCAAACCTGTCTATGGTTCTTCTCTTGTGATGCCCAGGATGGTGATAAGATCATCCTCTGACAAAGTTGCCATTCCTCTCTGCCCCCTGGCTTTATTAGTGACCACTGACCAGTGGTTCTGCAGCAACTCTCTATTCAGCTCATCTCTGGACTCCGTTCTGATGTGGATCCCCATTTTCTCCAGTGTGGGCGCTGCCTCGATCAGTGTCTTGAAGGCTTTAACTCCGGAATCTAGGAAGACCCTGAGCTGCGCTGGGAATGGAGACTTAGCTCTGATATTTTTCTCCCGCAGTTGCGTGGCGACACATGTAGTGACGCGCAGTGACGCGCGGTGTCTCCCGGTTGCCCCGGTATTTTGAAATGTTCTGGGTGTCTCATCATGTCGTGCGCCCTGTCACATGCTGACGTATGGTGTCGTGCAGGTGACGCCGGTTAGGGGCCGCAGATGGGCTGTAAAATATTCTCCCTTCAATGCATGGATTTTAAACATTAATATATTAAAATTAATACAATTGGCCAGCTTGCAGATCCAATCACCGTCTCTAACTTTTCACAGGGATGGATTCAGTGAGTGTAGACTGAAACATAGAAACATAGAAACATAGAAATTAGGTGCAGGAGTAGGCCATTCGGCCCTTCGAGTCTGCACCGCCATTCAATATGATCATGGCTGATCATCCAACTCAGTATCCTGTACCTGCCTTCTCTCCATACCCCCTGATCCCCTTAGCCACAAGGGCCACATCTAACTCCCTCTTAAATATAGCCAATGAACTGGCCTCGACTACCCTCTGTGGCAGAGAGTTCCAGAGATTCACCACTCACTGTGTGAAAAAAGTTATTCTCATCTCGGTTTTAAAGGATTTCCCCCTTATCCTTAAGCTGTGACCCCTTGTCCTGGACTTCCCCAACATCGGGAGCAATCTTCCTGCATCTAGCCTGTCCAACCCCTTAAGAATTTTTTAAGTTTCTATAAGATCCCCTCTCAATCTCCTAAATTCTAGAGAGTATAAACCAAGTCTATCCAGTCTTTCTTCATAAGACAGTCCTGACATCCCAGGAATCAGTCTGGTGAACCTTCTCTGCACTCCCTCTATGGCAATAATGTCCTTCCTCAGATTTGGAGACCAAAACTGTACACAATACTCCAGGTGTGGTCTCACCAAGACCCTGTACAACTGCAGTAGAACCTCCCTGCTCCTATACTCAAATCCTTTTGCTATGAAAGCTAACATACCATTCGCTTTCTTCACTGCCTGCTGCACCTGCATGCCCACTTTCAATGACTGGTGTACCATGACACCCAGGTCTCGCTGCATCTCCCCTTTTCCTAGTCGGCCACCATTTAGATAATAGTCTGCTTTCCTGTTTTTGCCACCAAAATGGATAACCTCACATTTATCCACATTATAATGCATCTGCCAAACATTTTCCCACTCACCCTGCCTATCCAAGTCACCTTGCAGTCTCCTAGCATCCTCCTCACAGCTAACACTGCCCCCCAGCTTAGTGTCATCCGCAAACTTGGAGATATTGCCTTCAATTCCCTCATCCATATCATTAATATATATTGTAAATAGCTGGGGTCCCAGCACTGAGCCTTGCGGTACCCCACTAGTCACTGCCTGCCATTGTGAAAAGGACCCGTTTACTCCTACTCTTTGCTTCCTGTTTGCCAGCCAGTTCTCTATCCACATCAATACTGAGCTCACCTCTCCCCTCCACCAACCTCTTCCCCCTGCCGCCCCCATCCCTCCTTTCCCACGCTACTCCCCTAACCTTCTCCCCTCCCCACTCCCCCTACCCTTCTCCCCTCTGCTCCCCCCCACCCCCTCTTCCTCCCTTCTCCCCACACCACTCTTGTCCCCCTTCTCCACACTCCCCCTCCCCTCACATCCCTTTCTCCCCTCCTCCCATTCTCCAACCCGCCCCTCACTTTCCCCCGATGCCCCCCATTTGTGGACCCAGCCTGTGACAGCTACATCCCCCTAATAGTACTGCACAACGGCCACATCATCTGTGTTAGTAACATTGACTATGGGATAAATGCAGACTTTGGGAAAATGTGCGGGGGATCGCTGGTCGCAGGGTAGGTCCACAAATGTGGGAAGTCCGGGAAAGTGGGCAGGGTTAGGAGAAGGGGCGGAGAGGGGATGTGAGAGGAGGGGGGGAGTGGAGAAGGGGGAGAAGAGTAGAGCGGGCAGAGGGGAGGGGAGAAGGGTGGTGGGTGGAGAAGGACGGATGGGGCGGGTAGGGGGAAGAGGGGGGTGGAGGGCAGTCTACACTCACTGAATGCATCCCTGTGAAAAGTTAGAGATGTTGATTGGATCTGGAAGTGGACCAATACATCTGTAAATAAAACTGAACGACTCAGACATATTTTCATTTGCACAATTGATTTTATCGTGTTAATATAAGCATCCAAATAACTATTAAAAGTCTGATCTTCGATGTGTATTTAACCCCCTCTCCCTTTCTCCCCGTTCCCCCGCTGCCCCTTGTATTTCCCCTCCCCCCTCTCTCCCCTCTTCCCCCCTACTCTCCCTTCCTCCTCTTTTCCCCCTCCCCCTCTCTCCCCCTCTCTCTTCCCCCCTCTCTCCCTGCCTTTGCCCCTCTGTCTCTGCCCCTCTCTCTCTGTCTCTGCCCCTCTCTCTCTGCCCGCCTCCCTCTCTAGACACGCCTGCGAGTTGGGGCTATGCGTCAGTGGATAGGGCGGGAATCGGGCAAAAGGAGCCTTTGAAAAATATTAATATAATATCAAGGGGGGTGGTTAGTGTGGGTGTGTGGGATGGGGGGATGGTCAGTGTGTGTGAGATGCCACAAGCCGCCCACCATCCCGCAACAGCACGTTGAGGGGACGGGACCCAAAGGGTCACACTTGGTCTAGTAACTATTAAAAGTCTGACCTTGGATGCGTATGTATTTGTGTGTGTGATGTTTGTGTGTGATTCACATCTTCTCGGAAAAACGACGCGCTAATTGTGTTTTTTTTTTACATATTCCGATAGAGATTTATGCCATGAAGTCAAAAACGCCGTATCTGAAAATTTCATGCATTATTTGTCGAGTCACACATCTGAAATAACTGAAAACTGGGAAGTGGTTTTAGGTAAATTGAATGGATTAAAGGCCGATAAATCCCCAGGGCCAGATAGGCTGCATCTCAGAATACTTAAGGTAGTAGCTCCAGAAATAGTGGATGCATTAGTGATAATTTTTCAAAACTCTTTAGATTCTGGAGTAGTTCCTGAGGATTGGAGGATTGCTCATATAACCCCACTTTTTAAAAAGGGAGGGAGAGAGAAAACGGGGAATTACAAACCAGTTAGTCTAACATCGGTAGTGGGGAAACTGCTAGAGTCAGTTATTAAAGATGGGATAGCAGCACATTTGGAAAGTGGTTAAATCATTGGACAAAGTCAGCATGGATTTACGAAAGGTAAATCATGTCTGATGAATCTTATAGCATTTTCGAGTATGTAACTAGTGGAGTGGATAGGGGAGAACCAGTGGATGTGTTATATCTGGACTTTCAGAAGGCTTTTGACAAGGTCCCACATAAGAGATTAGTATACAAACTTAAAGCACACGATATTGGGGGTTCAGTATTGATGTGGATAGAGAACTGGCTGGCAGACAGGAAGCAAAGAGTAGGAGTAAACGGGTCCTTTTCACAATGGCAGGCAGTGACTAGTGGGGTGCCGCAAGGCTCAGTGCTGGGACCCCAGCTATTTACGATATACATTAATGATTTGGACGAGGGAATTGAATGCAACATCTCCAAGTTTGCGGATGACACTAAGCTGGGGGGCAGTGTTAGCTGTGAGGAGGATGCTAGGAGGCTGCAAGGTGACTTGGATAGGCTGGGTGAGTGGGCAAATGCATGGCAGATGCAGTATAATGTGGATAAATGTGAGGTTATCCACTTTGGTGGCAAAATAAGGAAAGTAGACTATTATCTGAATGGTGGCCGATTAGGAAAAGGGGAGATGCAATGAGACCTAGGTGTCATGGTACACCAGTCATTAAAGGTAGGCATGCAGGTGCAGCAGGCAGTGAAGAAAGCGAATGGTATGTTAGCATTAATAGCAAAAGGAATTGAGTCTAGGAGCAGGGAGGTTCTACTGCAGTTGTACAGGGTCTTGGTGAGACCACACCTGGAGTATTGCGTACAGTTTTGGTCTCCTAATCTGAGGAAAGACATTCTTGCCATAGAGGGAGTACAGAGAATGTTCACCAGACTGATTCCTGGGATGGCAGGACTTTCATATGAAGAAAGACTGGATAGGCTCGGTTTGTACTCGCTAGAATTTAGAAGATTGAGGGGGGATCTTATAGAAACTTACAAAATTCTTAAGGGGTTGGACAGGCTAGATGCAGGAAGATTGTTCCCGATGTTGGGGAAGTCCAAGGATAAGTTTAAGGATAAGGGGGAAATCTTTTAGGACCGAGATGAGGAAAACATTTTTCACACAGAGTGATGAATCTGTGAAATTCTCTGCCACAAAAGGTAGTTGAGGCCAGTTCATTGGCTATATTTAAGAGGGAGTTAGATGTGGCCCTGGTGGCTAAAGGGATCAGGGGGTATGGAGAGAAGGCAGGTACAGGATACTGAGTTGGATGAGCAGCCATGATCACAATGAATGGCGGTGCAGGCTCGAAGGGCCGAATGGTCTACTCCTGCACCTATTTTCTATGTTTCTATGAAAAGAAACTAGATGGTCTCGCTGATGACGTCACAATGGCTCTGCTCCGCACGCCTGCTGCGTTATGTTCCACGCGCATCGAGTGACGTCACCCCTCTCCCCCTCCCTCCCCTCTCACCTCCATCGATTCTTCATACACAGAAAGAACGAGCAATCGGGCCCTGTACTGCAGCAACTGTGCGGTCCCCAGCTCCAGAGCGCTCCCGTGCGCTCCCGAGCTCCCCCGAGCGCTGCCGAGCACTCCCGAGCTTCTCCGTGCACCCCGGCTTGCTTTTCCTGAACTTTCCCAACGGTCATTATCACTTTGATGAACAATGCTTCAGCGTTTTGGTTTGCGTTCGAAAACGTTGCATTGAAGAAAAAATATTTTACAGCCCATATGTGGTCGCTAAACCAAATGCTAAACCTAGCCCTAACCCTAGCCCTAACCTTAACCCTAACCGGGCGTCACCCGCAGGGTAGCATACGCCAGCGTGTATGTCGTACAATTTGACGGTTTTACGGGCGTCAGCCACTGACGCTCGCAGTCGCCGAAAAAAACCGCAAAGTGGGACAGGCCCTTAACTTGACGCCTGGTACGACAAAAAACGGACATCTTTTGTCATTAAAGAGGATAGCCATTGCTGGAAACATAGTCACCTGGTCCTCTTTGATTGGGACAGAACCAGGCTCACTTATGTGTATAAATACGATCGTGTTTCAAACGGGCTGTTAGGTCCCTTCACGTGCAGGTCACTTCACCTGGAGGCCACTTCGCCTTCAAGGCGGGAGAGAGGGAAAGAAGATTCCCACCTTGAAAGTCAGAAAGAGCTTGGATCGTGTTATATGCCGGTGCCAGGGAGACTCGAATGCGCAGAGGAACGTGAGACCTGTTATGTGGTTTCATTGCATTGTGAATAATTGCTTCTTACCTTATAGGGTGATTTCACGAAAGGTCACTGGAGCGTAGATCCGCACCCACGTGACCGCAAAATTTTACTGGAGTACATGCGTCACTTCCGGTACATGTTAGTGAATGGGAAAACACGCACTTTCACACCCGTTAAAAACATCGAAACCGGCCAGTTTCTGAGCTGCAATTTACTGTGCCAGTCGGGGTGACCGTGAGGCACAGCTACCTACATTTACAGTCCAAAAGAAAGATAGAAACTAAGGTAAATTCAAGAGGGAGCTGAAGGTGCAAAAACAGCGGAAGTGCTTAGCGGACATTTGCCGTGGACATTTGAAGATCGAAAATATCGGGAATTATCGCGTTTGCTCGCTGCATTTCATCAAAAGTAGGGCATTATTGACTTTTTATCTTTATTCATTTGTTATGTGAAAAGTTTTAAAAGTGAAAAATCCGTCAGTAAAATTGCAAAATCGCCCATGGTTCTCAGGTGGGTTTTAACATGCAAAATGAAGTTCAGCATCAACTTGCAGAGCTATAGATGCTTGAGCTGCAACCAAATCTGCTTTAATACTCTCTTCTTGTTGCACGTGCATGGCGTTCTTGTGCACATTGTCTATCCTGCTCACAGTGGGTGCCCAATCAGGATTGTTGACATCATTCCATGCTGCAGGCTTGTCTGTTATTAGATGATAAATAAATAAATAAGTAGTTTGGGTGTTTGTGCAGGCTTTAAACAAGAAACATTGAGAAATATATTTTGGCAAATAATAAAATGTCCTAATTTTGTCCAACTAACAGCTGACAACGC
This sequence comes from Amblyraja radiata, assembly GCF_010909765.2. NCBI lineage: Eukaryota > Metazoa > Chordata > Chondrichthyes > Rajiformes > Rajidae > Amblyraja > Amblyraja radiata. Next base: position 36,282,804 of record NC_045982.1, on the reverse strand, counting down.
ATTGATAGTTTACGATTATTTAAATGGTAAATGGAGCTTCAGAAGCGTTTTCATTTTGCATGTTAAAACCCACCTGAGAACCATGGGCGATTTTGCAATTTTAGTGACGGATTTTTAACTTTTAATACTTTTCATATAACAAATGAATAAAGATAAAAAGTCAATAATGCCTTACTTTTGATGAAATGCAGCGAGCAAACGCGATAATTCCCGATATTTTCGAACTTTAAATCTCCACGGCAAATGTCCGCTAGCACTTCCGCTGTTTTTGCACCTTCAGCTCCCTCTTGAATTTACCTTAGTTTCTATCTTTCTTTTGGACTGTAAATTTAGGTAGCTGTGCCTCACGGTCACCCCGACTGGCACGGTAAATTGCAGCTCAAAAACTGGTCGGTTTCGATGTTTTTAACGGGTGTGAAAGTGCGTGTTTTCCCATTCACTAACATGTACCGGAAGTGACGCATGTATTCCAGTTAAAATTTGCGGTCACGTGGGTGCGGATCTACGCTCCAGTGACCTTTCGTGAAATCACCCTATAACAATGTGGATTTCCACCGGGTGCGCTCACAAAAGACGCACGGCTTTATGAGTTAATATGCTCATTGTATAACGTGTCTAAGATGCACTCGGGTGAACGGTTGATCGTTGGCCGGCGAAGAGTTGGTGGGACGAAGAGCATGTTTTCATGCTGTATTTCTAATCACGATCGAAATAAAACCTGCTTTCCTTCCAATCCTAAACTGCCAAGAGTAAACGGCAGAAACCGGAATAAAGCTGCTCTGCCGCGGTAGACCATGGATGGAATAGGTGTCGGCTTCGCCGAATACCGGCGCTTCTCTGTCCCTTTCTCGCTGCTTTCTCTCACATGCTTTTTTCCCAGCTAACTCCCTAGCCCCATATCCCAATACGCCCACTAACCTACTCATCCACATTTCCGTCACCCACACATTCCAGCACTGCCCGATTTGTGGGCTTACATCCTTGTTTCGTTCGCGTTTAACGTTCCTTTATTATCATATTGCTTAATCTGCAATCTTTTGTTGTCTCCACGTATTTCATCCCAAAATCTGTGCTATATGCACCTTTCCCCACCGCAGTTTCTCCTTCTGTCAAACAACCCTTCCTCACCTGGATCCACCTATCGCTCACCTCTCCTCGACATTCTGGCTATCTCCCTTCTTTAGGTCAGATAAAATGACTTGACCCCAATCATCGAGTGCCATTTTGTATCTACATATGCTGCCTAGCCCGCTGAAATTCTCACGTATTTGCGATTTTTGTTTACTCAGCAAGCCAGGCAGTATCAGTGTAAATAGAAACAAGATTAACTGTAGGTATCAGAGATTCTTCAGTTGAAATATAAAAGGGAAACTGGGGCATGGCGTTAACAGTGATCGGTTAGGTCCTGAAATGAAATATGTACAGGATACTGCAATGTAGATCAATAACTGGAGAAAGAACATTTTTAAAGGGCACACACGAGTATTTATTAAAGCAAAATACAAGTAAAATGCGGGAGAAAACTGTTAAAAGAATGATTTCACGAAAGGTCACTGGAGCGTAGATCCGCACCCACGTGACCGAAAATTTTAACTGGAGTACATGCGTCACTTCCGGTACATGAAAATATCGGGAATTATCGCGTTTGCTCGCCGCATTTCATCAAAAGGAAGGCATTATTGACTTTTTATCTTTATTCATTTGTTATATGAAAAGTATTAAAAGTTAAAAATCCGTCAGTAAAATTGCAAAATCGCCCATGGTTCTCAGGTGGGTTTTAACATGCAAAATGAAAACGCTTCTGAAGCTCCATTTACCATTTAAATAATCGTAAACTATCAATGCGTTTTGAAATAAATTGATAAATGGGATAATTGTCAGCTGTTAATTGGACAAAAGCAGGACATTTTATTATTTGCCAAAATATATTTCTCAATGTTTCTTGTTTAAAGCCTGCACAATCACCCAAACTACTTATTTATTTATTTATCATCTAATAACAGACAAGCCTGCAGCATGGAATGATGTCAACAATCCTGCTTGGGCACCCACTGTGAGCAGGATAGACAATGTGCACAAGAACGCCATCAACTTGCAGAGCTATAGATGCTTGAGCTGCAACCAAATCTGCTTTAATACTCTCTTCTTGTTGCACGTGCAGGGCGTTCCCATTCCTTAGCTTGCATCTCAGTAAAATTGATTTCAAAACGCATTGATAGTTTACGATTATTTAAATGGTAAATGGAGCTTCAGAAGCGTTTTCATTTTGCATGTTAAAACCCACCTGAAAACCATGGGCGATTTTGCAATTTTACTGACGGATTTTTAACTTTTAATACTTTTCATATAACAAATGAATAAAGATAAAAAGTCAATAATGCCTTACTTTTGATGAAATGCAGCGAGCAAACCCGATATTTTCGATCTTTAAATCTCCACGACAAATGTCCACTAGCACTTCCGCTGTTTTGACACCTTCAGCTCCCTCTTGAATTTACCTTAGTTTCTATCTTTTTTTTAGACTGTAACTTTAGATAGCTGTGCCTCACGGTCACCCCGACTGGCACAGTAAATTGCAGCTCAAAAACTGGCCGGTTTCGATGTTTTTAACGGGTGTGAAAGTGCGTGTTTTCCCATTCACTAACATGTACCGGAAGTGACGCATGTATTCCAGTTAAAAATTTCGGTCACGTGGGTGCGGATCTACGCTCCAGTGACCTTTAGTGAAATCACCCTATACATTTAAATCCCAATTCTCGGAACCACTTTCTCTCGTTATCCAAAATGATCACGTGCCTAAACTGGAATATCAGTGTACTAATTGCCGCACGTCTACCTTCGTGCATACGTGTTATATTTACGAACAATTACGAAGGTTTTAGAGTATTTATTTGAAAAGTCAACCATGTTGTATTCTGACTTGGCGTTAAATACAAAGTTTCCCATTCAATGTAAACAGATACATCGCCCCATTCCTCAGCTCCTCCCTGAATTTCCGTTGTGTCAGGCCATAGATACACGTGTTGGTACAGGTACTGAGCAGCCGAAACATAAATGCAAATTGCTGAGCGATATATAACGGAGAATTCAAAAATCTGTTGGTGTAAAAAAAGTTTTGTACTTGCCAGTTCATAGAATGTATCACATAGAGCATCCATAATAATATGAAATTGGCTGATATAGCGAACAACAAAATCATTGATTTTCTCCGGTTCTCCACCTCTGAATCCTTCTGATTGGCATTGTTGGCCCGGATTCCACGGCGAACTCTATTTGCTGCTATGATGTGTCTGACAGTTAAAGCGTTGAACAACAGGATTAAACTAATTGGCAATAACGGTGTTGTGATACTGTCAAACCACTCGTAGGCTTTCCACGTGGATGACGTAAAGTATTCCGCCTTTAAGATGCAACGCCAAGGCACACTGTTGATTACATCATAAGGTGCAACAACAAAGTAAAACGGAGCGCACCTTGCACAGCTCACTAAAGCCACGGTTATCGAAATCGCAGTGGCTATTCTCTCCGTACAATATCGTTCACGCAATTTCTGACAGCAGATGGCGATGTAGCGGTCGGACGTGAAGGCTACTGTCAGCCACACGGAGCAGTCCATAGCTGCCATCCTCGTGACCAGCGTCAGAGCGCAGACCGGAGTTATCAGCAGGAAGTTAACACAGACATAGATGTTATTAATCTGTTCTACCATAACAGCGACGAAAACCACCACCAGGTCCGCTGCCGCCATGGTCACCAGGTAGCGAGAGATGCATTTGGAGAGTCCACATTTTCCGCGAGACAGGATCACAATAGCTATTAAATTAACTGCAAGAAGAGGGGGAAATATGAGTTAAATGCAACAAGCGCTGGATATGATCTGTTTGACCTGATACCAAGCAAAGAGCGAGATTGTTCCCAACCTGCGGCACCCATCTGCACTAGCCGAAACATACCGATCAAACCGACCTTCCGGAACGTGCAGTTGATTATTGAGGGGAAAACAAGATTCTGTTGTCCGACTGTTTCAGGGAATGTCTAATGCAACGGTCTGAAGACGATTGACTCGTCGGAAGGCTGCGGCAAAACCTCGTAATTGTAATTTGTAATATTAAAGCAAAAGTGATGCCACGACCAACTCTTATATGTTGTACATAATTCATATCAATCCATTCCTGCGTATCCAGATATCTATCCCTTTAAATGCGACTATGATATCTGTCTCAAACACCACTCCAGGCAGCGCGTCCCACGCACTCACAAACCTCTGTGTAAAACGAACTTGCAGGCACATCTCCTTCAGGTTGCCCCTCTCTACTTAAAGCTAAGCCCTCTAGAATTTGTTTTTTTTTTCCATCCCGGCAAATAGTTCTGCCACTCGACACTATCTATGCTTCTCATAATTTACCTATCTGTCCCCCAGGCACCCTCTGTCATTCCAGAGAAAACAATTCAGGCCCTGCCCAACCTTTTTTTGTAGTTAAGTAATACCGCCTAATCCAGGCAAAGGTGGCATCCTGGTAAACCACAATATGCACCATTTCTAAAGCTTCCACCTTCTTGCTTTCATGGGACGACCAGAACGGCAAACAACAATCCTATAGTTCTGAATTGTCAATTATTGACTCTTATTCTCAAGCCCCTGACTGATTAAAGCAAACACACCATATGCCTTAATTGTCATTATATTTATGTGTTGCCACTTACAAAGAGTTGTGGCATTACAGTCCGAGATACACCTATACATCAATGTTGTTTTGGATCATAAGATTAATTCATCAATAATGCAAAAATCATTAATAAACAATGGCAAACATAAATGGCAAGCACATTAGCACACTGCTATAAACTGTTTTGTACACGAAACTTGTTTAAAATAAAAATAAAACAAGTGATGACGATTCCAATATAATAAAACAGTGACGCGAGGGAGAATGGGAACACAGCCGAAGCGCACAACAAGAAGGAGGGAGATCTACTGTCACTCAAAAGTAATTATCACAGGCATACTGATAAATGATTTAATATCTGGCCAATTTTTTTGGTACCAAATTTGAATTATTAATAACTTATAAAGATGGTACTCAAGCCATTTTGTTTCTGGATTTATGAACAATCAAATATAAAAATCTAAGGCATCGCTGGGGAAACGCGCAAAGCCGAGATTGTGAAAGAACCTAACATTGACTTCTTAGGCAGGGGAGGGGTATTCCTTGCACTCCCGGACATCGCAACATGGGGTATTACCTTTGCTCTGGGATTAAAATTCCCGAAGTTGCGTTGAGGCAGATCGGTCCATTAATTTGGAAAGAGTTTTACCAAACTGGTACCGGAGAGGATGGATCTCATATGTGAGGGAAAACAGTTAAATGGAATTGGGGCTATTCGAACTCGATTTTGTCTGCTAAGAAGAAACGACCAATGGCCTCGTTTCAAGCGAGGTAAACATCCGCGAAAATATGTGTTCAATAGTCTGGTGCCTTCGTGAGGCCATCACTGCAAGCGAAGTGTAAATAAGTTGTGTGCTCCGGTCAATGGCAGAGGATCACGTGACGAATGCCTTGAGAATTAAAGAACGGAGGCAATGCTCAGGCCTAGTCTGGTCGGCCGTCCATGGCAGTCGGCTCTGTTGATATATCCTTATTTCTGATATTCGAATTAATTTGCAAACATTTAACGTTTTCTAACGAACTAAAACAATTCAGTCTGTCCGAATAACCCAATTCTACTCCTATCACATGAACGTAAGAACTGAGGGAATTAATACATTTCATATTGAAAATAACAAGCAAACATGCACCAATGAAGAAACGATGAAGATTTTTTTGAGGCTGTGAAAACTTCAATTGACATTTTGACCAATGTGTAAAGAAGGCTTACTTGTTTTTTTCAGAAACAAATGCATGGTTATCTAAAATAACAGGGGGCTCAGTTAGAAAAGCGCAGCGAGGGAAAGACAATCTCCCACTTTCCTATAAAATCTTGTGCAGCGCCATGATTGAAAACCAGGACGCAAAAGTGTTGGAAATCGTCAATGCCGCGGAAGTTGGAGTTCGGTAAATATTAGCCAAATCAGCAAAATAACTGCGGATATAAACGACGCATTTAACCAAAATAAAGATAGCTCAAACGTAACGTATTGATGAAACTCCGCAAACTGCAGCTAGACGCAGTAGCTTACCAGGGATACCAATCACTGCAAGCACAGGGTAGTAAATGCCTGCTATGTAGTAAATTGCTGGATATTCCATTGTCGTGTGCAAGAGATGGCCGGCCAGGATTGGCGAGTGGTTAAAACCCTTTATATACAGACAAGGAAACGAGCGTTGGGCCAATTAATGGAAACTCCTTAGATCAGCAACAGCTGAACAACAGTTGAACAAACACTTATGATAAACTAATCTTACTCCGTGGGGAATTTGGAAAAAATACGTTCAGATGCTTAGTCGTTTCTTCGAAGGAAATTGTTGCAAAATGTCATTGTTTTCAACCAGATTTGAGCTTCTTCAACATGTTTATTTGACAGTGATATGATTGTTGTGATTCACAATCGCCTGTAAATATGTATCAAACACAATAATCGGTGCAGATAGAAAACGTAACAAAACAATTTCACACGTTTCTTTCTCCTCAAATATTATTTGCCATATATTATTCCCTGAAAAATCCCGATGGCACTGCGGAATGCTTCATTATAGAAGGCGGTGTAATGCAGGTTGCCAAATATATTGAGTAGGGAGGTGGATACATCCCTGGGTGCACACTATATCAAAAGGCGAGGGGAAGAATGGAAATATGAAGATCAGATTGCGTATTGAAGTGTATTTGAAGGACGGAATGGCGAGCCCTTCTCCCGTTTTGTATATGTCGAAATATATTCTCTCATTCCATTTCACCTTTCTATTTCTTGGTTCAAGAATTTTTTTCTTTACACTTCTGAAAGCTGCCAACTCAACTCACGTTAGTTGTATCCAGGCTGGACACAATTCTTCCTTCTATAATAGTGAATTGTTATCTCTTGAAGTTTTACAAATGACCGCAGAACGGAAACTTGCTTTTTACTGGATCTCCAAATAAACATAGCCCTCTAGTCTTTAGCGTTCCTCCGAGGAGCATCCTGAAGTTCTCAGCACGCTGAGGTCATTCGGATCGGTCTGAACCATCCGAATCATCCGCTATCACAATCCTACTGGAGTCGAATAGTGAACTTAGTATCGAAGACTTTCGAAATCTAGAACGTAGAAACATATCGCCAGCGCTACTGACAAATATCTACATGTGCACTTTAGAAACCAGATTGGTTTGGGAATGATTACCCCCAAACCGCAAGGAAATACACAAAATTGTAGACAAGGCCCGGTGTATGAAATAGACCAGATTCCACACCATTGAATCTGCCTGCACTTCACTCTGCTCGGAAAAGCAGCCAACAAAATCAAAGACAGCCCAACCTAATCGTTGTTTCTTCCCGTTACCGTCTGCAAAATATACTGATGCTTAAAACTGCACGCCGTGAGACCCAGGAGCAGATTCTTCCCCATGGTTATTGGACGTGGTCATGGTCCACACACAAGTGGGGTAGAGTCCCAATTTTCCAACTTACTTCATTGCTGCCATTTCCGCTTTACTCTGGAACTGATCCGCTACGTTGATGAGAAATATATTCTGACGCTAGCATATTTCATTTCGCAAACAAAAGTGTTGCACTCTACCTCAATACATGTGACATCATCATCATCATAATAATAATAATAATAATAATAATAATAATAATAATAATAATACTAATAATAAGAATAATAATAATAATAATAAAATATATAATTATTATAATAATAATAATAATAATTATTATTATTATAATAATTATATATTTTATTGTCATTGCACATAAGTGCAATGAGATTTGGTATGCAGCTTCCATCCGATGTCATAACTTAAATAACTAATAAAATTTGGATTTAGATACCCCGAGAACATGGTTTGTAAAAAGAACATTACAACAGTAAAACAGTCAAAACAGTTCAAACAGACTAAAGTGCAGATGTGTCTGTGCGACGTGACCATCCTAGGGAGACAGTCCATGGGGGTGGGGGGCACTCAGCAGGGCCGGTTCAGAGCCGCTATAGCTCTGGGAATGAAGCTGTTCCTGAGACTGGAGGTTCGGGCGTAGAAGGCCGTGTAACGTCTGCCGGAGGGAAGTAGTTCGAACAGTCCATTACAAGGGTGTGAGGAGTCTTTATGGATGCTGACGGCCTTCCTGAGGCACCGTGTGTGGTAGATGCCCTCCAAGGCTGGTAGCTGTGTCCCAATAATCTTCTGCGCTCTGTGGACGATGCGCTGAAGAGCTCTCCTCTCTGACTCCCTGCAGCTGAGATACCACACAGAGATGCCATACATTAGTATACTCTCTGTGGTGCAGCGGTAGGATGTTGTCAGCAGCTGTTGGGGCAGACCAGTCTTTTTTTAATGTTCTCAGGAAGAACAGTCGTTGCTGTGCCTTCTTGACCAGCGCAGCGGTGTTGGTGGACCATGTGAGGTCCTCTGAGATGTGGGTGCCCAGAAACTTAAAGCTGGACACTCTCTCCACACTGTCCCCGTAGATGGAGATTGGGGCATATTCTCCATTATGTGACCCCCTGGTCGATAATCAGCTCCTTGATCTTGGAGGTGTTTAGTGACAAGTTGTTACGTGAGCACCAGTCCGCCAGGTTCTGCACCTCCGCTCTGTAGTTTGTTTCATCACCGTTGGTGATCAGCCCGATCACCGTTGTGTTATCTGCAAACTTGACGATGGTGTTGGTGTCGAATGCAGGAACACAGTCGTGAGTGAAGAGGGAGTAGAGCATGGGGCTCAGTACACAGCCCTGTGGTGCTCAGGGTGATAGTGGAGGACAGGTTGCGGGCCCAGTCTCACTGCATGCGGTCGCTCCGTCAGAAAATTCAGGATCCAGTCGCATATTGGCGAGCTGAGGCCTAGCTGGTGGAGTTTGGTGGTGAGCTTGGTGGGGATGACCGTATTGAAGGCAGAGCTGTAGTCTATGAAGAGCATCCTTATGTACGTGCCCTGTCTTTCCAGGTGAGTCAGGACAATGTGAAGAGCCAGAGAGACGGCATCCTCTGTGGATCTATTTGTCCTGCATGCAAATTGATGAGAGTCCAGTGAGGCAGGGATGCTGGATTTGATGTGGGAGAGGACCAGCCTTTCAAAGCACTTCATTGGTATTGGAGTTAGGGCAACCGGGCGGTAGTCATTCAGGTTGGTGACTTTAGACTTTTTTGGCATCGGTACTATGGTAGCTGTTTTCAGGCACTTGGGGACCGTTGCCAGAGATAAAGACAGGTTAAAGATTTTACTTCGGAGTCACGTGAGTGACTACGTGAAGAACCCGCTTCCAACGCATGCGTGCCATATCGCTACACGCATTGCACGAGTCAACAGAAGGGTGGAGGACATCCACCAGTAACGGGAGAAGGAACAAAGGACCAGCAAAAGGCAGGTAAGGACTCTGCATTTTTATTCACAGAAAAATGGACAGAGTGAAAAGGAAGCGGTCTGCAAAAAAAGCTGCCCGAGAAACGCGTTGTAAACGTGGATGAACGGCAGAGACAGCAGCCGTCGGCTCTAGAGGCCTCGGTAGAGGAATCAGCTGTGCCAGAAATCATTCTGGCACCGACGAAACTTACTCACCGGCCGGGAGGCAAAGTTCAAACAAAAACGCACCATCTAGCAGAGCCCGACTTGGAGCAGCAGCGGGCGACCAGCCCGTATCAATATCGGACCAGGGCTGAACGGGTGCGGCAGACGGAACAAACCCGCTATGAGTGGGTGCATACGGAGCAGCCAGGAGAAACGGCTGACCGGGAACAGACGTGGACCGACAGTCAGGACTCTATAAGAAACGGCTGACCGGGAACAGACGTGGACCGACAGTCAGGACCGGTGTGGCCAGCGGCGGGACGAGGAAAGCCCGCAAACCAGCACCCGTGAGTACCGGGCACGGGAACAGGTGGGATACAAAGAGCAGCACACTGCTGAAAGGCTGCAGGAATGGGAGCAGCCAAAAATAGCAAGTGCAGCTCACCGTCTAAAGGAGCTGCTGGAGGAGCTCCTTCACAGTGGCAGTCCCATGAATGTGGAGACTAGCCACAGTGGGCAGACAAGCCCCATATGGGTACCCCGTGAGGGACCCCCTGAAATCTCGACCTCTTCGGAGGAGAGTGGGCAGGACCCTGATGGGCCAGACCCTGATCACACAGCTTCCCATGATCCTGAATCTGCAGAAAAACATACACTGCTGGACATGGTGGCTGATTACTTCAAACCAAGTCAAACAGGGGCAGACTTGGATTCCAGGATGGCAGCCAGTATTAACTACATGTCTGGCCATCAACTCCAACAACAAATATTCACAGAGACACTGGCCAGACATATGCCACCTGGTAACTGTGATGTATTACAAATCCCCAGTGTCAACCAATGCATTTGGAAGCATATGGGGAAGGAAATCAGGAACCATGATCTCAAAATCCAGAAAGCCTTAAAGGGGCTTACGGCAGGGATCACATCTTACATCCGCACCCTGGACAAAACAGTGCAAACTAAAGGCCACCAAGACGCACTAGCCCTGTTCTGTAATGTACAATATGAGCTGAATAGCATGCGGAGGGCGGCTATTCAGCCAGCACTGGATCCTAAATATGCAACAATTTGCAAACAAAGAGCCGTTAAAACCCCAACCCTTTTGTTTGGGGAAGCCAAGACACTGGGGCTCATCAAAACCAGCGCAAAGGCTTATTTTTGGATCACGGTACCAGCCACATGGAAGACCGAAAAGTGTGGCTTATATCAGTGGCAGTGCCAGAACCCAATATAACCTGCAGCAGCCTTCTTTTAGGGTATGGCCAGGGACGGCCACCCTGGAAGATGCGGAAGCCTAAACCTCCAGTACAACCACGAACACGAATAAAAACAAAACCCCCTTTTTTCAAAAAACAAAGAAAATAATACAACCACCAGTAACCATGGAGGTAGGTGGGTGTGGTTCTTTTGTAAAAAAGGGACCCACGACGGTGGGAGGGAGGTTGCAATACTACAGTGACGAATGGTGTAAAATCACTACAGACTCGTATGTTCTAAGCAGTATTCAGGGTTATCTGATAGAATTTACTCATCCCAATAACACCCCAGTACAACATACACCAGAAAGGCATTTCGTCCTTACAAAAACCGAACAATCTAAAGCCCACATGGAGCTACAACGATTGTATACAAAAGGTGTGATTGAGCATACTACTCATGAACAATTAAAATTTGTATCAAACATATTTATTAAAAATAAAAAAGATGGGGGTTGCAGGATTATCATTGACCTTTCAACCCTAAACACATTCGTTCAATATGTTCATTTTAAGATGGATACCTTTATCACTGCTAAAGAATTAGTATCAGCTGGTTCCTATATGACAAGCATTGACTTAAAAGATGCATACTATACAGTACCCATCAAAGGGGAACACAGACGGTAGTTAAGTGTAAATTGATACCAGAAACGAATATGGATTATCTAGGATTCACCATTAACACGGTCAATATGTTAGTAACTTTACCAATAAATAAAGCCGCAGCCCTACAGGAGGATTGCAGCGAGCTTCTTAACACCAACAGACCCTCCATTAGACGGGTAGGCCGGATAATTGGGAAGATTGTGGCTACATTCCCGGCCACACATTTTGGGCCATTACATTATCAAAATTTGCAAAGAGCAAAAAATTAGAGCACTCAAATTTAACAAAGGTCATTTTGATAGACCTATGGAGCTGCCTACGGAAGCTATAATTGAACTACAGTGGTGGGAACATAGCATTAGGTATTGCTCCAACCCCATCATTATTGACAACTCGTCTATGGTATTACAAAATGGTGTATCCAAAGAAACATTTGGATATCGGCAACATAAAGGTAAGCTAAATTCAGTGGCAGACACCAGGTCACGCAAATTTAATGAAAACACGGAATGGATGTTAAATAAAATGTATTTGCTGAAATTACAGCAAAATATGGTAGACCAGATATTGATATTTTTGCGTCCAGGTTGAATCACCAATTACCAAGGTATGTGTCCTGGGAACCAGACCCTGGGGCAGAAGCTACAGATGCTTTCTCACTGCATTGGGGGAAATGGCGTTTTTTATGCTTTTCCCCCATTCTGCATCATCAATCGGGTACAAAGGAAAATTCAACAATATTCGGCATCTGGGATTCTCATAGTACCAGATTGGCCTACTCAACCGTGGTATTCGGTCATACAGGGGATGGTGTTAGAACCATGTTCCATTATTGGACATAGCCCGAATTTATTAATTCATCCAGTAACTGGAGGGGGGCAGTCACCCATGCCATAAGACTATGGATTTGTTGATTTGTAGAGTCTGAAAGACCCACTACACGGCATGGGGCTGTCAGACAGGACGATGAATCTCATCACATCCGCACAAAGACTGTCAACACGGAAGCAGTACCTCGGACACATCAAGAAATGGGGCATATACTGCTTTGACAACAACCTAGACCAAAGGGCCAAGAATATTCCGGCCGTATTGGAATTCTTAACAAACCTCCATTATGATAAACGATTGGGCTACAGTGCCATCAATAGTGCCAGAAGTGCACTCTCCAATTACCTATCACAAGGAACGGAGCGACACACGGTGGGAACGCACCCCCTGGTAACAAAACTTATGAGGGGCATATTCAATGCAAATCCCCCTAAAACCAGGTACTCCAAAATCTGGGATGTGGGTGTCGTTTTAAACATGCTGAGGAGCTGGTAGCCCATAAACAGCATTATCACTGCAGAAACTGACCATGAAGATGGTTATGCTCATGGCGTTAGTTACTGCACAACGAGTCCAGTCATTAAGCAAACTGAGCCTGGACTCCTTGATCATCTCACGAGAGAAACTGGTGTTTGTCATACATGAGTTAATAAAACAAACAGACCAGGTTCATCGGGTCAAGTGATTGAATTTATGGCATATCCATATGACGAACGTCTGTGTATAGCAAGACATATCCAATTATACATGGAATATACTAAGAGCATTCGAGGTCAGGAAATGGCTTTGTTAATTTCTTACAAGAAACCGCACAAAAGGGTCACGACCCAAACTATCTCAAGGTGGCTCAAATGCGTCCTAAAGATGGCAGGAATAAACACTAATGGTTTTAAATCTCATTCCACCAGGGCTGCAGCAAAATCCGCAGCAAAAATTCTGAGGTACCCACGGACCAAATCCTCAGAATAGCAGGATGGTCATCCGAAAGGACTTTCCAAAGGTTTTATAATAAACCAGTTTTTGGAGCCATCATCATTTTCGGAAAGCATTTTACGTTCAATATTATAATTTGCCCGAAGGGTTACAGGGCTATGATTTCAATTAATAAATGTATTTTCTCGTTATATCACACAAGTCTTTGTATAAGTGTGTCTAAAATTGCTAATGATACTCTCTCCCGATACCCAAGGCAGTTGTGAAGCATGGACTCGTTCCACGGCATGAGGTCACAGAGCTTTGAAATCTTCACGTAGTCACTCACGTGACTCCGAAGTAAAATAGTAAGATTAAACGAGAACTTACCAGTTTGAAGTTTGATCTGTATTTTATGAGGAGGAACGTTGAGGGAATACGTGCCCTCCGCTCCCACCCTCCTATGATCATATCAAAACTGGTATCTCTTTGATAATCTTACTATGTTAGGTCATTATAGTTTCTGTGACCTCACACCGCTGCTTTGAAGAATGGCACGCATGCGTTGGAAGCGGGTTCTTCACGTATTCCCTCAACGTTCCTCCTCATAAAATACAGATCAAACTTCAAACTGGTAAGTTCTCGTTTAATCTTACTATCCTCGTGAATAACTCCGCCAGCTGTACAGCACAGTCCTTTAGTACCCTTCCCTGGACTCCATCTAGGCCTGCAGCCTTGCGTGGATTGATCCTACGCAGAGCGCACTGTACCTCCTGAGTGCTCAGTGATAAACAGAGACAATAATAAACCTGAATCTAAACTTAAAGCAGGATTAAGTATCTGCCATATCAATACAGCGACAACACGACGGGTCGTGGAATGACGAAACAACGCGATATATACCCAATTGTGATGATTTAAATCTTTTTATTTGAATTTCACAGCAATTTGCATACATACAATGATAACAGACAGTGACAGTCAAGGCATAATTGTGCAACAGTATGTAAGCGACCCTCAAAGCCCTTACCCTTACCCACCTTCAACCCACCCGAATCAGGTCGGAACCAAACGGGGACAAACAACACTCACATACATACACATCCACACAAATATGGTAAGTTAAACGAAACAAAAAGTACTTTAAAAAAATTTAAATAAATAAAAGTATATATATTAAAAAGATATTTTTAAAAAAAAAAGAAAAAAAAAGGGGGTCACTAATAACAGTAAATAAGTAAGTAATTAAATAAATAAGTGTGTGGGGGGGGGGGGGTTAAAGGGAGAGCAGCTGCAGTAGAGCAGAACAATGGTGGAGAGCGCTCAGTCCTCTTCCGAGTCCGGGGACAAGTTGAGAGAGTTAACAAGTTCCAAGAAAGGGTTCCATGTCTCTAGGAATGTCTTGGTAGAGCCTTTGAGAGAGAACCTAAGTTTTTCAAGCTTCAAATTGTAAAGCACCTCCTTAATCCAGTGGGCGTGTGTCGGGGGACAGGTGAGCCTCCAGTTAAGCAAGATCAGTCTCCGGGCTAACAAGGTTGTAAAAGCTAGGACCCATTTCACCGCAACAGAGAGGTTGGTGTTGGGAGGGGTACCGAAAATGGCTGACAGTGGGTTTGGAGGAATAGTCTGGCCATAGGCTCTGCTTATCAAGTCGAAAGCATTCCTCCAAAAGGCTGCTAGCTTAGGGCAAGACCAAAACATATGGCTATGGTTGGCAGGAGATTGATTACATCTGTTGCAGGTGGCCCTAACAGCGGGGTAAATTCTAGATAATCTTGCATTTGTGTAGTGGACTTTGTGAAGGACTTTGCATTGGATTAGGCCATGACGGGCACATATGGAGGAAGAATGGATCATATCCAAGGCAGAGTCCCATTGCTGGTCTGTTAGTTTCGTATTCAGCTCACCCTCCCACGCAGCTTTTAATGAGGTATGAGGTTTCAATATAACCGACCCTAACAAGTTATACAAAACAGAGATGCATTTCTTCCGGTTGGGATCTAGAGCTAAGATGGTATCGGTCAGGGTTTCAGGGGGGCGATTTGGGAAATGGGGGAATGTCTTCTTCACAAAATCCCTAATCTGGAAAAAACGAAAAAGGTGGGAGTTTGGGAGGCTATAGTTGGACGAGAGCTCCGCAAAAGACGAAAAGATGCCATCCTTGAATAGGTTTTTGATACTACTGATACCGTTGCTATGCCAGGTTTTGAATGCGTGGTCAGTACTTGAAGGTTTAAAGATGTGGTTTTTAAGCAGTGGGGTCAAGATGGAAGGGCCTTGTAAACCAAAGTTTTTCCTGAGTTGACTCCATATCTTGAGCGAGAGGGACGCAATTGGGCTTGCACCCACAGATGTTATAGGAAGGGTGAGTTGGGAGCATAGGACAGACCGCAACGGGAGATGTGAACTTGCCTTTTCCATGTGTACCCAGGTCGGTAGGTGGTCGCAATCATCATTCATCCAATACAGGAGTTTTTGCAAGTTAGCTGCCCAATAGTATCGCCTAAAGTCAGGAAGTGCCAAACCGCCGTCACTCTTAGGAGACTGCAGTATCGCCTTTCGGATTCTAGCCGGTTTGCTACCCCATAAAAATTTAGATATTGTCCTTTCTAATTTATCAAAAAAAGATTTAGTCATAAGTATAGGGACGTGCTGGAAAAGATACAGGAATTTGGGTAGGACGACCATCTTGACCAGATTTATCCGGCCCACAAGGGATAGCGGTAAAACTGACCAGCGGTCAAAATCTCTTTCAGCTTTCTCAACCAGAGGCAGAAAGTTTGTGCGGAACATATCAGATAAGGGTGTTGTGATAAAGACACCGAGATAGCGAAACCCGTCCTCTGCCCATTTGAATGAGGTTAAAGAGCGAGGGAGCTGCTTAGCCAATGAGTTAATCGGTAATAGCTCACTTGTAATTGTAATTGTAATTGTAATTCATTTATTAGCCAACTATGTAAAACATGCAACAAAAAAAAAACATTGTATTTCCACATATCCAGCAAAATATTGGTTACCAAATTAATTAACCTACAAATAGCGTATGGGGAAAATAGATCGGTTGAATTGCTAGAGACTTCGACCCAAGGGAGAGTAATCGTGAACCAGAGGACATAGGTTTAAGGTGAGAGGGGCAAGATTTAATAAGGATCTGAGAAGCAATTATGTTAATCAGTTGTGGGTTGGTATATGGCAAGACACTTGGATAGTTACATGGATAGGAAGGAATTTGTGGAATACAGTATAGGCCATATGTCGGCAAATGGGATTACCCTATGCCAGGCGCCTAGCGTGACATGTACAAGTTCAACATTTCTTAGGGATTGTTTCGGTGCTGTGAGCCTCCAGGCCTCTAATAAATTAAGGGAAAGATATGTTAGACATATTGGACTGGACAGAATTGTTCTGTTCATATTTAAGTGATAATTTTAAAGCAAACACTGGAATATGGAACGGAATAGATGTATGGCCGACTTAAATGGTATCCAGACAAGTCTGGCTCCAGTAGACAAACGCGATCGCTTTATCCTTATATTATCGCTGATATTCTATAATAAGGTATGAAGCCTCAGATACAAATATTTGCACACAATCATCGAACGATAGTCTATCCAATCGGAAATAACATGAAACGTGGTGTACGGAATATCGGGCTGTTATATTTTTCTTGTCTGTTCCGTTGTTGAAGAACTGTGAACTCTTTGCAGCATTCATGCACTGACCCGACGTCCATTCGTTCCATTACTAAGAGATCCTTTCTTAAAAGATGCAGGGCCAGATTTAGATGAAGAGAGGCCCAAAGCTGTTCCACTTGTTTGGCCCCACCGAATCCCCCACCCCCACTACGAGAGGAAGATGGTCCACCAGATTGACACCGATTTGCAGCCAAGCGTGGCCAATAGAATAGAATAGAATAGAATCTTTATTTGCCACGCAACCAGGGTTGGTGGTATTTGGGTATAAGATAAGGGGCTGGAAAATATGAGATAAGGGGCTGGAAAGCTGCGCTTTTTATTTATTTATATATTGCCAGTGCTAGTGTCGAGGTATTGGCATAAAACACAATTATTCTGAAATGGAGGGCAAGGAAAATTAGTGAAGGGTTGTATAGACTACAGTGCGTTATGACAGCATATGTAAGAAAGGCCTATGACAGTGTCAAAAATATTATACACCTTGCAGGGCTCTCAAATTATTTCTCTGTTGTCAGCCGGGCAACCTTGTATAATTTCAGCATGATCGTACTCAGAAACCGAGTACCACAGATGTGAGAATCCTCATGCAAAGTAATGCAAAGATAGACACAAAAAGCTGGAGTAACTCAGTGAGACAGACAGCATCTCTGGAGAGAAGGAATGGTGATGTTTAGGGTCCAGACCCTTCTTCAGAATGCAGCAACTTTTCCCAGCTTTTACCCAATTAAACAGCAACACTCCTGAATACCGTACAGTTGAAACATATGATGGCAGAATATGTTAGCATGGAAAGAGATGGCCGCAAAGTTATTGGAGGCTGGGCCGGATTTACGTATAAACTTGACAAGTTTAAGCTTAGGGCCTCGAGTTATATGGATAGTTATATGGATGGGAAAGGAATGGAGGGTTATGGTCTGAGCGCAGGTATATGGGACTAGGGGAGAATACGTGTTCGGCACGGACTAGAAGGGTCGAGATGGCCTGTTTCCGTGCTGTAATTGTTATATGGTTATATGGTTATATATGGAGATCTAGTGTGGGGGGGGGGGGGGGGCTCGCAGAGCCGGTTTACCACAAGGCTTCATAGGATTTCGAGGCCCAAGGATGAAGCCTAGGGCCTCGAAATCTATGCGGCCTCCGGCCAAGGCAGGATACCTGCCGTTCAACTCTGGGCGGGCCCCCTTCTCTATCTTTCTCTCTCTCTGTTGTCAATCTCTGTCTCCGCCCGCCATCCGTATATGTGTCCGGGTCTCCGCTCGCTCCTCATCCGCCGGCATTGCAGGCCGCCTTGCACATGCCAGCACATCCACCCCCCTGCATATGCGCACAACTACGGCCAGCGCATCATCGGCCGCTATGCGCATGCGCACTGCCTCGGCAACTGGTCGGCGCTGGGCACTTTCTCCCTCGCTTTGAATTGTGGGAGATCTGGCCGCCATTGCTGCCCGGTCGCCGCCTCGCCGCTGAAAACCAACGCAGAATCATTCTCTGACCCTGGATCTGGAGTAGCTCCCTGGAGTAACTCTTGCTTCTGGTTTCCTGGTCCTCCATAATTATTCTAAATGGAATTTAAACTGGAGGTGGTGGAGGGCTGAACAATAACAGCCTATTGCATTTTATCTGTTATTTTATGGTCTATGGTATATAAACACACTGAACTTTTATCTCCTGTTCTATATGTTTACATATTCTGTTGTGATGCAGAATGCAAATTCTCTTGACTCTTGACTTGGACTTAAGCAAAAAAGGGTTCTTGGGGGAAAAAAGAGGTACCTTAAATTTAGTTGGGCCTGGTTGGTAACTATGGTAGGGTGAAGACTATTCCATGCTTTAATTGTGCAGGGGGAACTATTCATTTAGATAAACATACTGACACATTTACTAAAGATTTTATTTCTGTTCTGGATAGTTTGGGCCTCACTCAGTACATCGATTTCCCAACCCATAATAAAGGCCATATTTTAGATTTAGTCTGTTGCTCTGGAGTGACACCATACAATCTTAAATCTACAGAGCTTCCCATTTCAGACCATAAAACTGTCCTTTTTGATATTAATCTGCCACTCCCTAAACGCAATCTGAAGCGCACCATATCCTTCCGTAATATGAAAAACATTAATCAAGTGGAACTCAACAGACTAATCAGTAACTCTCTTCATCCTACTTCCCCCCCACTCTGCATTGCTAACCTGGTTGATCACTACAATGACTGTTTATCCCACTCATTAAACTCCTTGGCTCCTCTGAAAACCCGTACAGTCTCTTTTAGCAGGTCATCTCCGTGGTACACCCCTGAACTCTGCCATATGAAAATGGTGGGCCGGCGTCTGGAGAGACTTACAAAGAAAACTGGACTAACTATTCACCACCAAATGCATACAGATCATCTTCTCTCATATAAAAATGCCCTGACTGCTGCTAAATCCCCCTACTACTCCAACATCATCAACAACAGTGAAAATAACACTCGGACATTATTCTCCACTGTCAACAAACTACTTAAGCCTCCTGAAACCTCGAATCACCTCACCTCCACTGCTCAGTGTAATACGTTTTTGGACTTCTTCAGTACCAAAATCACCAGCATTCATCACCAATTGAACTCTTTCTCAGCTTCTGCTCACAACAGCCCACCCTGGACTTCCACACTGGACTCCCCACTCTCCACCCTATCTACTTTCCAGCTTCCAACAGTCGAAGGAATAACTAAACTCATCACCAAGTCCAAGAACTCCTCCTGCTTGCTTGATCCCATCCCTACTGTCCTGGTTAAATCCTGACTACCCTCTATCTCACCCATCATAACGTCCATAATTAACTCCTCCCTATCAACTGCTACTGTCCCTACATCTCTCAGAACAGCTTCTGTCACCCCGATTCTAAAAAAACCAGGTTCTGATCCAAACAATCCAAATAACTACCGCCCCATCTCCAACCTCCCATTCATCACTAAACTTCTGGAAAGGACAGTAGCGACATAACTTCAAGTCCACCTTCAAAACAATAACCTCTATGAACCATTTCAGTCCGGTTTTCGCCACAATCACAGCACTGAAACAGCCTTGGTAAAAATTACAAATGATCTCCTTCTCGCAGCTGACACCGGCCACTTATCCATCCTGATCCTCCTTGACCTCACAGCAGCCTTTGACACCATCTCCCACCCAATTCTTCTGGAACATCTATCTGCCACCGGCATCAACAACAATGCACTACTTTGGTTCAGGTCCTATCTACACGACAGAAAACAGTTCATCCAGGGAAATAAAGTCACATCCACAACTGCTACAGTCACCCATGGTGTTCCTCAGGGATCGGTGCTGGGGCCACTGCTTTTTATCATCTATATTCAACCTCTTGGCAATATTCTCCGTCATTTTGGAATCAATTTTCACTGCTACGCCGATGATACACAACTTTACCTCTCCACAAAACCAAACACCTCCCTTCCCCCAACTGCCCTCACCACCTGTCTTCAAGCTATCAGCAACTGGATGTCACTCAACCTAAAACTCAATGGAAATAAAACAGAAATCATGCTAATTGGCTCAAAGTCCACACTCTCCAAAACCCACCCGTTCACCATTTCAGTTGATGGCTCACCCATACCCACCTCCTCCCATGTCAAAAGTCTCGGCGTCATTCAGGACAGTACACTTTCCTTTGGCCCCCACATCAGCAATATCACACGCTCTGCATACTTTCATCTCCGCAACATCTTCAGACTCCGCCCCTCCCTCTCCAAAGACAATACAAAAGTCCTCATCCACGCTCTGGTCACATCCCGCATCGATTACTGCAATGCCCTCCTCACTTGCACCTCCAATAAACTTCTTCATCGCCTCCAATGCATTCAGAACTCTGCAGCCTGGATCATCACCCGCACCAGATCATCGGACCACATCACACCCATCCTCACTCAGCTCCACTGGCTCCCTGTGCACCACCGGATTAACTACAAGATTTTACTGCTGACCTTCAAAGCCCTACACCACCTTGCTCCCCAATACCTCTCTGACCTGCTGCTACCATACACTCCTTCCCGGTCACTTCGTTCCTCCTCAGCTGCAATTTTAACTGTCCCCACATTTAGACTCAGCACCATGGGTGCCAAATCCTTCAGCTGCTCTGCCCCACGTCTCTGGAACACTCTCCCACCTCCCATCCGTCACCTGGACACTATCGATCAATTCAAATCACAACTCAAAACACATCTGTTTAGATTAGCATACCCGACATAACTTCCACCATGTTCACCCTGATTTTAATGACTTAAAATGTTTTGTGTATTTTTTGTTTTTTTTGTTTTTTGTTTTTAATCAACTTGATTTTAATATTGATAAATGTATTGTGATTTTATGTCCTGTAAGGTGTCCTTGGGTGTCCAGAAAGGCGCCAGCAAATAAAATGCATTATTATTTTTATTAACTCCATGGAGCAACCAGCAACTCTGGATAGAATGAATTGGGTGACGTTTCGGGTAGAGACCCTTCTGGTTTTAGTGTTTTTAGTTTAATTTAAAGATACAGCTTGGAAACAGACCCTTCGGCCCACCGAGTCCACGCCGACCACCGATCACCCGTACACTAGTTCTATCCCACACGTTAGTGGAGTAAGTCAAGAGTCAAGAGTGTTTTATTCTCTCACGTCCCGGTTAGAACAATGAAATCCTTATTTGCAGCAGCACAACAGAAAAAGTAAACATAGTACTCTGTAAACAATGTTATAAACAAGAAAACAAAGCGGTGTATATTTATACATGAATATATAACTGTGTGTGTGTGTGTGTGTGTGTGTGTGTGTGTGTGTGTGTGTGTGTTTGTATATAATATATATACCCACACACACACAATTTTCCTCCTGTTATTAATAAAGTTCTATCGTATAGTATCGTGTGTGTAAGAAGAAACTGCAGATAGAAACATAGAAACATAGAAACACAGAAAATAGGTGCAGGAGGAGGCCATTTGGCCCTTCGAGCCAGCACCGCCATTCATTGTGATCATTGCTAATCGTCCCCTATCAATAACCCGTGCCTGCCTTCTCCCCATATCCCTTGCCTCCACTAGCCACTAGAGCTCTATCTAACTCTCTCTTAAATCCATCCAGTGACTTGGCCTCCACTGCCCTCTGTGGCAGGGAATTCCATAAATTCACAACTCCCTGGGTGAAAATGTTTTTTCTTAAATGACCTCCCCTTTATTGTAAAACTGTGGTCCCTGGTTCTGGACTCGCCCCACATTGGGAACATTTTTCTTGCATCTAGCTTGTGCAGTCCTTGTATAATTTTATATGTTTCCATAAGATGCCCCCTCATCCTTCTAAACTCTAGTGAATACAAGCCTAGTCTTTTCAATATTTCCTCATATGACAGTCCCGCCGTCCCAGGGATCAATCTCGTGAACCTACGCTGCACTGCCTCAATCACAAGGATGTCCTTCCACAAATTAGGAGACCAAAACTGTACACAATACTCCAGATGTGGTCTCACCAGAGCCCTATACAACTGCAGAAGAACCTCTTTACTCCTATACTGAAATCCTCTTGTTATGAAGGCCAACATTCCATTAGCTTTCTTCACTTCCTGCTGTACCTGCACGCCAACTTTCAGTGACCGGTGTACAAAGGACGACCAGGTCTCGCTGCACCTCCCCCTTACCTAACCTAACCCCATTGAGATAATAAACTGCCCCCTTGTGGATAACCTCACATTTATCTATATTTTACTTCGGAGTCACGTGAGTGATTCCGTGAAGAAACCGCTCAGCACGCATGCGCGTCATTACGTCCAGCAGAGCAACAGCGGCACAGCGGGAACCAGGCGCTCCCGCTATGGAGGTGAAGGAACGGACCGTCAGGTAAGATGACGTCAGTTTTCTTTCACAGGGAGCCTTCTGCTGTCCGGCAGAGAAGAAAGGCTCTGCAACAAACCTGTCCCCCGCTTGACTCCACGGAGGAGCTTTCCATCGCGGGGGCAGCAACAAGGCGGTAGGACCGCTAACCCAGCGCCCCGCTATCCCGACACCGCGCCGAGCCCAGCCCCGCTAGCGCCTGAGCAGCGGGCTGGAAGTAACGCCACGGAGGCGTCCGGCCGGTGGCTCCGACTTGTCGGACGGGATGTCTTTCCACCCGCACGGGAGGAAAGACAGCCGCCTGCACAGACCTGCCCCACGCTCGACTCCACGGAGGAGCGTTTCATCTCGCGGGGGCAGCAACAAGGCGGTAGGACCGCTTACCGGGCGGTCCGCTATACCCCGACACCGCGACTGAGCCCAGCCCCGCTAGCGCCTGAGCAGCGGGCTGGATGTACAAGCCAAGGAAGAGGCTTTCCGGCCGGTGGCTCCGACTTATCGGACGGGGACGTCTCTCCACCCGCACGGGGAGGGGAGACAGCCGCCTGAGCCGCATGGAGCGGATCTTGGAGCAGGAGCTCCAGTGAGGTGCACCCCAGGAGGGGCGCTCTCGCAGAGGGAGGTCAGGCACTCCCTCCACAGTGCCTTGTGCACTGTCCATTGCTTCCTCCTTTCCAGAGGATAGCTTTGGTGACCAGGACTGGTCTGGTCAAGAACAGGGGCAATGGCTGAAGATCTCGGGAGTATGCAAGGGGTGCAGGAACAGGAAGAGCTGCTAGGTGTGTTGGACAGCTACGTGGGGTTTCCACGTGCAGGAGGCCGTTAAAAGCCTGACGTCAGCCATCACATCGTTTTTTCTCCTCGTTCCATGGACAAATACGGAGATGACCACAACCTTCGTAAACAAATCATAAGACCTGCCATAAAATCCTACATTTGCGGGGTTGTGCATACCCCAGTCACTGAGCCAGACCCACTGCTCTTTGGGGGAAAAAAACTCACAAAGCATATGAAGGACATGCACGAGGTTTACAAAACTTTCGGCTCATGAGGTCAGGGCCGGGACGAGTAACCAAAAACAGTAATTCCTACGCAGCAGCACCCTATCGCATCCATAAGTCAACGTCTACCATATCGGACTGATGAAAGCTCGGGGTCCGCATCTATCACCGAAAGTCTTCTTTAGACCAGGGCCCAGAGCGGACCCCATGGAAAATGTGCCACCCCCCAACGTCACCGCCACGTCAGACGACGTGCAACACTCGTTGGACCGGCAGGAAACAGAAGAATACCCATAACCATGGAGGTAGATGGGTCTGGTTCCTACCAGTATATAGAGTAATACTAACACATGGGAGTCTATCACGAGTGATCAGTATATACTCAATGGCATTAGTGAATACAATTCATACTAGAAAAATTGCCACCAGGTCAACATTCACCCCAGAGGGTATTTTTCCCCTCTCCGTTAAAGAAACAAGAGGGACAAGCTGAACTGGTGAGACTAATTACAAAGGGTACCATGGGAAAACCTGAACCCTTGCAATTCGTATCAAATATATTCACTAAACCCAAAAAAGATGGTGGATGTCGCATCATCATTGACTTAACTTCACTAAATATGTTTGTCAAGTATATACATTTCAAAATGGAACAGGTTGTTACTGCCAAACAACTAAATTCCAAAGGATACTTCATGGCAAGCATTCATCTTAAAGATGTTTACTATTTAGTACCATTCACTAGGATCATCGCAGATACCTGAAATTTACATGGATGGGGCAGCTATAGCAGTTTAAAGCGTTACCCAATGGGCTCACATCAGCCCAAGAGTGTCACCCAGACACTAAAACCAACTCTGGCAATATTCAGAAGACAAAAACATATTGTCATGGCATATCTTGATGATATCCTAAATGGTAGGCAAGACCATGAAATTGACTATGTTAGCTGTTCAGCTACCAAACAGTTATTCGAAACCCTGGGGTTGTCTTGCATCCAGATAAATCTAAGTTGAAGCCATCCTCTATCATGGACTACTTGGGCTTCATATTTAATTCAGTCTACGTGACTGTAACATTGCCAAGAGACAACATAGTTGAATTGGCACAATCATGCAACAATTTAATGGTCAACAAACTACCAACTACTCGACAAGTAACAGAGTAATTGGAAAAATGGTAGCAGCATTTTCCGGCTACATAATTCGGACCTTTGCACCAAAAACAACATACAGGTCATTATGTTCTTGTCATGAAGTTACCCACTGAAGCAATATCAGAACTACAGTGGTGGGCAAAAAACGTTTGGCATAGTTTACAGCCCTATTATCATCACTAACAATTCCGGGTCTCTGGCACTTTTAGGCAGCAACTTTATGGCCAATGTACTGCCCCATATTCTTGAACTTAATTAAAACATACAGTAACTACAAAGGGGAACATAGCGTCACTTGGAGATTTAAAACTGAAAATAGATATTTTCATTTTTTTAGTAACCAATGTTATCGACGTATAATTTTGCGTGTGTTGGAAAACAAAATATAGTGGCACAGCTGGTGGACTTGCTGCCTCACATGCCAGAGATCTGTGTTCGATCCTGTGCTTGGGCACTGTCTGTGTTGAATTTGCACATTCTCCCTGCAAGCGTGTGGGTTTCCTACCACATCCCAAAGACGCATTGGCTTTGTAGGTTAACTTGTCTCTGTAAAATTGCCACATATGTGTTGGGAGTGGGTGAGGAGAGTGGGGTAACAGAACTTGTGTGAATGGGTAGACAAAATGCTGGAGAAACTCAGCGGGTGAGGCAGCATCTGTGGAGCGAAGGAAATAGGCGACGTTTCGGGTTGAGGCCCTTTTTCAGACTGATATGAGGATGGGGGAGACAGGAAGAAGAAAGGAAGAGGCAGAGACAGTGGCCTGAGGGAGAGCAGGGAAGGGGAGGAGAAAGCAGGGATTACCTGAAATTGAAGAAGTCAATGTTCATATCGCTGGGGTGTAAACTGCCCAAGCGAAATATGAGGTGCTGCTCCTCCAATTTACGGTGGGCCTCACGCTGGCCATGGAAGAGGCCCAGGACAGAAAGGTTGGATTCGGAATGGGAGGTGGAGTTGAAGTGCTGAGCCACCGGGAGATCAGGTTGGTTATTGCAAACCGAGTGGAGGTGTTGGGCGAAGCGATCGCCAAGCCTACGCTTGGTCTCACCGATGGAGAGCAGTTGAAACGTAGAGCAGCAGATGCAATAGATGTAGTTGGAGGAGGTGCAGGTGAACCTCTGCTGCACCTGGAAAGACTGCTTGGGTCCTTGAATGTTGTCAAGGGGGGAGGTAAAGCGACAAGTTGTAGCATTTCCTGCGGTTGCAAGGGAAAGTGCCAGGAGAGGGGCTGGTTTGGGTGGGAAGGGACGAATTGACCAGAGAGTTACGGAGGGAGCGGTCTCTGTGGAAAGCCAACAGGGGAGGAGAAGGGAAGATGTGGCCAGTGGTGGGATCCCATTGGAAGAAAAAAAAGCTGGAGAAAATTAGCAGTTAAGGCAGCATCTGTGGAGCGAACGAATAGACGACGTTTCGGGTCGAGACCCTTCTTCAGATTGATGTCGGGGGGGGGGTTGTGGACATGAAAAAGAAAGGAAGAGGTGGAGACAGTAGGCTGTGGGAAAGCTGGGAATGGGAGGGGAAGGAGGTAGAAACCAAGGACTACCTGAAATTAGAGAAGCCAATGTTCATACTGCTGGGGTGTAAACTACCCAAGCAAAATATGAGGTGCTGCTCCTCCAATATGCAGTGGGCCTCACTCTGGCCATGGAGGAGGCCCAGGACAGAAAGGTCGGATTCAGAATAGGAAGGAGAGTTGAAGTGTTGAGCCACTGGGAGATCAGGTTGGTTATTGCGAACCCAGTGTAGGTGTTGTGCGAAGAGATCGCCAAGCCAGCGTTTGGTCTCACCGAGGTTGATCCACATATTTGTTTGGAAGTGGAAAGAAATAATAGAAATTGCATTAATTGCAATGTGTAAAAAGAGTTGAGATACTGTATTATAATTTTGCTGCATGTCATTGTGGTATATATCATGTCTTGATTGGTGAATATGTTCAGTTTGTGACTTTATTTGTAGCAGAAATAATATGTGACTGCTTCATTGAGCATAATTCCGACTGGTAACTGTGCACTTCGTCCGAGCACATTATCGCACGCGTCATGCAAGCCATCTTAAATGACCACCTAAACTGTCATTTGTCAACTTAAAAAGCTGCCAAGGTTGCCCGGCTGACAACAGAGAAAAAAAATTAAGTGAGAGCCCTGCAAGGTGTATAATATTTTTGACACTGTCATAGGCCTTTCTTACATATGCTGTCACAACACACTGTAGTCACTAAACAACCCTTCAGTAATTTTCCTTACCCTCCATTTCAGAATAATAGTGCTTTAAGCCAATAACTCGACACCAGCACTGGCAATAAATAAATAAATAAATAAATACGCGCAGCTTTCCAGCCCCTTATCTCATTGGCCACGCTCGGCTGCAAATCGGTGTCAATCTGGTGGACCATCTTCCTCTAGTCGTGGGGGTGGGGGATTGGTAGGGGCCTCACAAGTGGAACAGCTCTCTTCATCTAAATCCGGCCCTGATTGGAGGAAAAGTAATGATTATCAGAAAGCAAGAAGATACTGGTTTTCAGAAACAACAAGCAATGATTCGAAAGATGATAATGGTGGCGTATATTGAGGGATAATACGAGGTCATCCATTCTGAGATGAAGGTGAAAAGTATCACATAATGAACACTACAATTTCTGTGATGAATGCGCCTGTGAATCCTGAGAAGGCCAATATAAATTTGAGAATGGTAGGGTTAATGTGTTATTATACACATGACTTCTCCATGGATTTCACTTTGTCGTGTGGGCACTGGTGGCCATCCACTGCATCCTGACCTATCGCCAGCCGTCTTGACTATGTCTTGCCACTGGATCCAAGACGGCCGGGACAAGAGCGTGAGGCTGACGATTTGCGCAACTCTCCCTCACTTTAATCTAAGTCAAGCGCAAGTAATGACTTCAAGACCCGTACCACCCAACTGGGCGATGCAAGATTACCACAGGAGCGCGTGCAGCTGAGAAGAAGCACACCGCAGAAGCGAAAACGAGTCGCGCGCAAGGCTCGAGCCATCTCAACTTCTAATGCAGGACCCACCTATGTCCTATATGCGTTTCTGGTCCGGATCGGTCTCACCAGTCATCTCCAGACCCACACACAAAAACATTGGTCACGGTCTTCTTCGACTACGAAGGACAAACAACAACAGCAACAACAACAACAATATACATTAGATTCTGAATTCATTGAAATGGTGGATGCCAAAAGCATATCTCCGTGAATGGGAATGCCCAATATTGGGAGGCAGCATTTTAGTAAGACAAATAACCTACCAAAAAGGTAATTAGTTGAAATTCGTAGATGAGTGTTTTGACTCTGATTGTACAGCAAATAATGGAGAAGGAAAGATCATCCAACGTATTAAAGTTGGTTCCTGGCATGCTAATGGAAGCCGAGAACGACTGTGCCTGTATGCAAGCAACAGCACGGGATACCTGTTGTATGTGCCTGTTGTACTGGCACATACAATGAATCAGGAAGATCCCTAGGACAGTGTAGCAATGAATCTTCCAATGGAAGCATATTGCTGAGACAGATTGAGAGTCACTTGTTTGTAAAGTTACGGTAAACCTTCAACATTTCATCTCTAAATGAGTTCATTTGAGGTACGAGAACTGGTGTTGTGCAACACCACTGAATGCCACTTAATGACATTGCGTACACTTTAAACTGCATCGACCATCACAACAAAGCTTTATTAACGAGACCACTGTGTTCTTTGAGCGGTTTGCTGTTTTTTGCCAATTAAGCATGCTTTCCATAACTCAATTATTCACTGGCGAATGGATAGAACAATCTGTGTTATTTAGCCAGAAATACATTTTATCTTGCTGTTCGATATACTTAATGTTGTTCCCACAGCTGAGATTTTTGGAATGTAACTAAACTCCCGTGTCCAGGACAAAATCCCCTAATTTCCCTCGTTTATTTCAGTGAGCACAGAGAGAATGAATAATTTCAAGACTGACATGTGTTGCTTCCTTTTACAGTTCAGGAAAATGGTGGCGAACCTGAAAATATTTTGCTTCCACACGTGTGGCCAGAGCTGCAAAACGTTCAGCATTCTCTGATTTGATTCAGATTCCAGCATCTGGAGCTTGTTTTATGAACCAGACTGTACCTCCACCCTCAGTTAATTGTAAAAGCAATAATTGATTTTGTACTTATTATCGAGATGTTTTACCTATCCATGCACTGTCCATATACTATTTTAAATGTTGTTGTAGTACCTTCCTCAACTACCCCGTCTGGAAATTCGTTCTATATACCTACCACTCTGTGAAAACATTGCCTCTCAGAGTATAATCAAATATTTCATCTCTCACCTTAAAGCAATGTCCCCTCATTTTTATTCCCTGACTGGGCAACAGACTGTATATTTACCCCATTTACTCATCTCCTGATATTGTACGCCTCTACACCAGTACTCTCGACCTCCTACACTCTAACGAATAAGGTCCTAGCCTCTCCAACCTCTCCTTATAGCGTAGCCCCTCGCGTCCTAGCAAGACAATCGTAAATCTTCCCTGCACTCTTATCAACTTAATATATTCCCTAACGCAGTGTGTCGAAAACTGAGCAAAATACACCAAATGTGGCCTCACCAACATCTTGTACAATTGTAACATAACATATGGGAAGAGAGTCATGGAGTGATACAGTGTGGAAATAGACCCTTCGGCACAACTTGCCCACATCGGCCAACATGTCCCAGTTACCCTACTCCCTCCGGCAAGCATTTGGTCCATACTCCTCCAAACCTGTCCTATCCACATACCTGTCTAACTGTTTCTTACATGCTAGGATCGGCCCTGTCTCAACTACCTCCTCTGGCAGCTTGTTCCATACACCCACCACCCTTTGTGTGAAAAACTTGCTCCTCGGATTCCAATTAAATATTTTCTCCTTCACCTTAAACTGTCCTTTGGTCCTCAATTTACCTACTCTGGCAACAGATTCTGTGCATCTTCATGTTTAAGAAATAACTGCAGATGCTGGAAAAATCGAACGTAGACAAAAATGCTGGAGAAGCTCAGCGGATGAGGCAGTATCTATGGAGAGAAGGAATAGGGGCCACTTTGGGTCGAGACCCTTCTTCAGAATTATGTCGGGGGGGAGGGGGGGGGGGGAGAAAGGAAGAGACAGTAGGCTTGTAGGAGTGCTAGGAGGGGAAGGAGGGAGATAGCAAGGACTATCTGAAATTTGAGTGTTCAGTTCTGGGTAGCGTGTTAAAGGAAAGATGTTGTCAATTTGGAGGTCAATGTTCATACCGCTGGTGTGTAAACTACCCAAACGAAATACGAGGTGCTGTTCCCAGCGCAAATTGGAGTAACAGCACCTCATATTTCGAATGGGTAGTTTATACCCCAGCAGTATGAACATTGACCTCCAAATTGACAACATCTTTCCTTTAACACGCTGCCCAGAACTGAACACAATAACACAATACTCTAAATGTGGCCTCACCAACATATAACCATATAAACATATAACAATTACAGCACAGAAACAGGCCATCTCATCCCTTTTAGTCCATGCCGAACACTTGCTCTCACCCCAGTTTGGCAAAAGAATAAATCAGGGAAGGTAGTGCATCCGTGGATAACAAGGGAAATCAGGGAAAGTATCAAAGCAAAAGATGAAGCGTACAAATTAGCCAGAAAAAGCAGCCTACCAGAGGACTGGGAGAAATTTAGAGACCAGCAGAGGAGGACAAAGGGCTTAATTAGGAAAGGGAAAATAGATTATGAAAGAAAACTGGCAGGGAACATAAAAACTGACTGCAAAAGTTTTTATAGATATGTGAGGAGAAAGAGATTAGTTAAAAGAAAAATAGGTCCCTTGCAGTCAGAAACAGGTGAATTGATCATGGGGAACAAGGATATGGCCGACTAATTGAATAACTACTTTGGTGCCGTCTTCACTAAAGAAGACATAAATAATCTGCCGGAAATAGCAGGGAACCGCGGGTCAAAGGAGATGGAGGAACTGAGTTAAATCCAGGTTAGTCGGGAAGTGGTGTTGGGTAAATTGAAAGGATTAAAGGCCGATAAATCCCCAGGGCCAGATAGGCTGCATCCCAGAGTACTTAAGGAAGTAGCTACAGAAATAGTGGATGCATTTGTGATAATTTTTCAAAACTCTTTAGATTCTGGAGTAGTTCCTGAGGATTGGAGGGTAGCTAATGTAACCCCACTTTTTGAAAAGGGAGGGAGAGAGAAAACGGGGAATTACAGACCAGTTAGTCTAACATCAGTAGTGGGGAAACTGCTAGAGTCAGTTATTAAAGATGGGATAGCAGCACATTTGGAAAGTGGTGAAATCAATGGACAAAGTCAGCATGGATTTACGAAAGGTAAATCATGTCTGACGAAACTTATAGAATTTTTCAAGGATGTAACTAGTAGAGTGGATAGGGGAGAACCAGTGGATGTGTTGTATCTGGACTTTCAGAAGGCTTTCGACAAGGTCCCACATAAGAGATTAGTATACAAACTTAAAGGACACGGTATTGGGGGTTCAGTATTGATGTGGATAGAGAACTGGCTGGCAGACAGGAAGCAAAGAGTAGGAGTAAACGGGTCCTTTTCACAATGACAGGCAGTGACTAGTGGGGAACCGCAAGGCTCAGTGCTGGGACTGATAAAATGCAACATCTCCAAGTTTGCGGATGACACTAAGCTGGGGGGCAGTGTTAGCTGTGAGGACGATGCTAGGAGGCTGCAAGGTGACTTGGGTAGGCTGGGTGAGTGGGCAAATGTATGGCAGATGCAGCATAATGTGGATAAATGTGAGGTTATCCACTTTGGTGACAAAAACAGCAAAGCAGACTATTATCTAAATGGTGGCCAATTAGGAAAAGGGGAGATGCAACGAGACCTGGGTGTCATCGTACACCAGTCATTGAAAGTAGGCATGCAGGTGCAGCAGGCAGTGAAGAAAGTGAATGGTATGTTAGCATTCATAGCAAAGAGATTTGAGTATAGGAGCTGGGAGGTTCTACTGCAGTTGTACAGGGTCTTGGTGAGACCACACCTGGAGTATTGCGTACAGTTTTGGTCTCCAAATCTGAGGAAGGACATTATTGCCATAGAGGGAGTGCAGAGAAGGTTCACCAGACTGATTCCTGGGATATCAGGACTTTCATATGAAGAAAGACTGGATAGACTCGGCTTGTGCTCGCTAGAATTTAGGAGATTGAGGGGGGATCTTATAGAAACTTACAAAATTCTTAAGGGGTTGGACAGGCTAGATGCAGGAAGATTGTTTCCGATGTTGGGGAAGTCCAGCACAAGGGGTCACAGTTTAAGGATAGAGGGGAAATCCTTTAAGACCGAGATGAGAAAAACATTTTTCACACAGAGTGTGGTGAATCTCTGGAACTCTCTGCCACAGAAGGTAGTTGAGGCCAGTTCATTGGCTATATTTAAGAGGGAGTTAGATGTGGCCCTTGTGGCTAAAGGGATCAGGGGGTATGGAGAGAAGGCAGGTATGGAATACTGAGTTGGACGATCAGCCATGATCATATTGAATGGCGGTGCAGGCTCGAAGGGCCGAAGGGCCTACTCCTGCACCTATTTTCTATGTATCCATGTATCTATGTACCTAGTCCCATCTACCTGCACTCAGACCAAAACCCTCCATTCCTTTCCCGTCCATATACATAGAAACATATCATTCTTAAATGATAAAAACGAACCTGCCTTCACCACTTCCACTGGAAGCTCTTTCCACACAGCTACCACTCTCTGAGTAAAGAAGTTCCCCCTCATGTTGCCCCTAAACTTGTGTCCCTTAATTCTCAAATCATGTCCTCTTGTTTGAATCTTCCCTACTCTCAATTGGAAAAGCTTATCCACGTCAACTCTGTCTATCCCTTTCATAATTTTAAATATGAAATATACAAAGAATAAAGACCTATCTTGTTCAACCTTTCTCTGTAACTTAGATGCTGAAACCCAGGCAACATTCTAGTAAATCTCCTCTGTACTCTCTCTATTTTGTTGACATCTTTCCTATAATTTGGCGACTAGAATTTTTACACCATATTCCAGAATTGGCCTCATCAATGCCTTGTACAATTTTAACATTACATCCCAACTTCTATACTCAATGCTCTGATTTATAAAGGCCAGCACACCAAAAGATTTCTTTACCACCCTATCTACATGAGATTCCACCTTCAGGGAACTATGCACAGTTATTCCTAGATCCCTCTGTTCAACTGCCTTCCTCAATTCGCTACCATTTACCATGTACGTCCTATTTTGATTTGTCCTGCCAAGATGTAGCATCTCACACTTATCAGCATTAAACTCCATCTGCCATCTTTCAGCCCACTCTTCCAAATGGCCTTAATCTCTCTGTAGACTTTGAAAATCTACTTCATTATCCACAACACCACCTATCTTAATATCATCTGCATACTTACTAATCCAATTTACCACACCATCATCCAGATCATTGGTGTATATGACAAACAACAGTGGACCCAACACAGATCCCTGAGGCACCCCACTAGTCACCAGCCTCCAACCTGGCAAACAGTTATCCACCATTACTCTCTGGTATCTCCCATTCAGCCACTGTTGAATCCATCTTGCTACTCCACTATTAATACCCAACAATTGAACCTTCTTAACCAACCTTCCATGTGGAACCTTGTCAAAGGCCTTACTGAAGTCCATATAGACAACATCCACCGCTTTACCCTCATCAATTTCCCTAGTAACCTCTTCAAAAAATTCAAGAAGATTAGTCAAACATGACCTTCCAGGCACAAATCCATGTCGACTGTTCCTAATCAGATCCTGTTTATCCAGATGATTATATATAGTCAAGTCAAGTCAAGTCAAGTCAAGTTTATTCATCACATATACATACGAAATGTGCAGTGAAATGAAAAGTGGCAATGCTCACGGACTTTGTGCAAAAAGACAAACAAACAAACAACCAAATAAACTACAAACTGAATGGAACAGAATCACATATTATTTTACATATTAAATATTGTGGGCGGAAGGAAAAAGGGGAAAAAACAGCAATTTAAAAAAATAGTGGTATAGCAGTATAGTGGTACAGTAAAAGTTAGTCCCTGGTGAGATAGGAGTTTACAGTCCTAATGGCCTCTTGGAAGAAACTCCTTCTCAACCTCTCTGTTCTCACAGCATGGCAACGGAGGCATTTGCCTGACCGTAACAGCTGGAACATTCCGTTGCAGGGGTGGAAGGGGTTTCCCATGATCTTATTGGCTCTGGAGTTGCACCTCCTGATGTATAGTTCCTGCAGGGGGGCGAGTGAAGTTCCCATAGTGCGTTCGGCCGAACACACTACTCTCTGCAGAGCCTTCTTGTCCTGGGCAGAGCAATTCCCAAACCAGATGGTAATATTTCCGGACAAGATGCTTTCCACAGCCGCTGAGTAGAAGCACTGGAGGATCCTCGGAGACACTCTGAATTTCCTCAATTGCCTGAGGTGGTAAAGACACTGCCTTGCCTTACTCACGAGTGCTGTGGCGTGTGATGTCCATGTCATATCCTCAGAGATGTGTACTCCCAGATATTTAAAACAGCTCACCCTATCCACAGTATCCCCATGTATCCTCAATGGTGTGTACGTCCTCGGATGATCTGCCCTCCTAAAGTCCACGATCAGCTCCTTCGTTTTTTTGATGTTCAAGAGGAGGCTGTTGGCCTGACACCAGAGTGCTAGACCAGCCACCTCCTCCCGGTAGGCCTTCTCGTCGTTGACTGAGATCAGGCCCACCACCACAGTGTCATCAGCAAACTTGATTATTTAGTTGGAGCTGAACCTAGCCACACAGTCATGTGTGTACAGGGAGTACAATAGGGTGCTGAGGACTCAACCCTGGGGCGATCCTGTGCTCAGGGTGAGGGACTTCGATGTATTCCCTCCCATCTTGACTACCCTGTGCCTGGAGGTGAGAAAGTCCAGGGCCCAGGCACACAGGGGGCCCTGGACTTTCTGGAAGCCCTAATTCCAGTAGCTTCTCGGCCAGTCTGGAGGGGACTATCGTGTTGAAGGCTGAACTGAAGTCTATGAACAGCATCCTCACGTAGCCCCCCTTCTGGCTGTCAAGATGAGAGAGAGCGGTGTGCAAAATCTGGGAGCGCATCGTCCGTGGATCTGTTTGGTATTGTCGATATTCGGCAGACCTGGGGTGGTGTTGCCCATCTCGAAACGAGCGTAAAAGGAGTTCAGGTCATCAGCTAGGAAGGTGCCGGCACTTATCTCTAAGTATCCTTTCCATTAATTTGCCCACCACTGACGTCAAACTAACAGGTCTATAATTGTTTACTCTTAGAACCCTTAGACGTTTACTCTTAGAACCCTTTTTAAACAATTGAACAATATGCGCTGTACGTCAATCCTCCGGCACCATTCCCATTTCTAATGACCTCCCAACTTCTATACTCAATACTCTGGCTGATGAAGGCCAATGTGCCAAACGCCTTTTTGTCCACCCGACGATCTACCTGTGACTCCACCTTCATGAAGCTATGCACCTGCACTGCTAGAACCCTCTGCTTGATAATGCTACCCAGAGCCCTACAATCCAAAATGCAACACCAGCACAATTTTCTGCATTAAATTCAGAAGCCGTGGATGAACAGAGAGGGCAGGCTACTGCTGAAGGCACGTGACACTGCTTTCAGGTCAGGCGATGCTCGAGACTACAGTTCATCCAGGGCTAACCTGAAGAGGGGCATCAAGAAGGCCAAGCACAGCTACAAGCTAAGGATCGAGGAGCACTTCAAGAACAACTCCGACCCCCGACGGATGTGGCAAGGCATCCAGGCCATCACAGACTATAGACCCACCAACACCACCCCACACCCAGCGACGCCTCCTTCCTTGAGGAGCTTAACCATTTTTATGGCCGCTTTGACAGGGACAATCAAGAGATGGCCATCAAGGCTGTGCTCCCTGCCGATCACCAGCCCCTCACACTCACCCCCATCTACGTGTACGCGGCACTGAGCAGGATTAATGCACAAAAGGTTGCTGGCCCTGACGGCATCCCCGGGCGCGTCCTCAGGGCCTGTGCTATGCAGCTGACAGACGTCTGGACTGACATCTTCAACCTGTCACTTGCCCAAGCAGCTGTCCCCACGTGCCTTAAAACCACCTCCATCGTGCCGGTGCCAAAACACTCCACTGCAGCGAGCCTCAATGACTCGGTTGCACTTACTCCCATCATCACCAAGTGCTTCGAGAGGCTGGTCCTGGCACACCTCAAAAGCTGCCTACCTCCCACACTGGACCCCCATCAGTTCGCCTGCAGCAAGAACAGGAGTACGGAGGATGCCATCTCCACGGCACTTCACTCCGCCCTCTCCCACCTCGACAACAGAGACACTTATGTGAGAATGCTGTTCATCGACTTTAGCTCAGCATTTAACACCATTATCCTCTCCAAACTGATCACCAAACTCTTCGATCTGGGCATCGACCCCTCCCTCTGCAACTGGATACTGGACTTTCTAACCGACAGACCCCAGTCTGTTAGGTTAGACAACCACACCTCTTCAACTCTCATCCTGAACACTCCTCTACTACCTCTTCACCTACAACTGCACACCTGTACATGGTACTAACACCATCATCAAGACTGCAGATGATACAATGGTGATTGGCCTCATCAGCGACAATGATGAGTTGGTCTATAGGGAGGAGGTCCAGCTCCTAGCAGCATGGTGCACTGACAACAACCTGGCCCTTAACACCAAAAAGACCAAGGAGCTCATTGAGGACTACAGAAGGTCTAGGGGCGGCACGCACACCCCCATCCACATTAACGGGACGGAGGTGGAATGTGTTTCCAGCTTCAGGTTTCTGGGGGTCAACATCTCCGATGACCTCTCTTGGACCCATAATACCTCAACACTGGTCAAGAAGGCTCACCAGCGTGATGGACCATCTGTCTCCTCAGATTCTGGTGAACATCTACCGCTGTGCCATCGAGAGCATCCTTACTAACTCTATCACAGTATGGTATGGCAACTGCTCTGTCTCTTACCAGAAAGGACTGCAGAGGGTGGTGAAAACTGCCCAAAGCTTCACCGGTTGCTCACTCCCCTCCATTGAGTCTGTCCAGAGCAAGCGATGTCTGCGAAGGGCGCGCAGCATCATCAAGGACTGCTCTCACCCCAACCACAGGCTGTTTACCCTCCTCCCATCTGGGAGGCGCCACAGATTCAGGAACAGCAGATTCAGGAACAGCTTCTTCCCTGCGGTTGTTACCCTACGTAACTCTGCACCTTGGTGATTGCCAGTCACCCCCCTACGGACACTCCTTCCCCCAGTGACTGATCCCCTCCCCCCCCCCCCCCCCCCCAGAAATTGTACTACTGCTACTGTTTATACATATATATATTTTACTGTTCCATTATTCTGTGTTCGCACTTCTGGGTGAGATGCTAACTGCATTTTGTTGTCTCTGTACTTGTAACTGCACAATGACAATAAAGTTTGAATCTGAATCTGAATCTAAATTCCATGAACCTTTCCTCAGGCCCCTGGGCCAATTGATCAAGATCCTGCTGCAATTTTTTTACAACCAACTTTACAATCTGAAAAACCACCCACTTTTGCATCATCTGCAAACTTGCTAATCATACCGTACATATGTTTTCATCCAAATAATTTATTCAGAAGACAAAAAGTAACGGGTCTAACCCTGAGGCACACCATTAGTCACAGGCCTCCAGTCCGATAAGCAACCTTCCATCATCTCCCTCTGCTTCCTTCCATGCAGCCAATTTTCTACCCATTCAGCTATCTCTCCTTGTATCTCATGCGATCTAACGCTCCAGAGCAGCATACCATGAGGAACCTTGCCGAATGCTTTACTGAAGTCAATATATACATCTACAGTTCTACCCCTACTAGCGCAAGAATTGAAAGCAAACCAGAGATAACTATCCTGGAGGTCCTGCTTTTCAGACTTTTACCTAATTCCCTAAATTCACGTTGTAGAACTTCATTCTTCCTCCTACTTAACATCTCAGCTTCAATAAATGTTGACGATTAACATGCCGAATGCCTAATGACCGCCCTATCTACCAGTGATGCAACTTTCAAGCAGCTATGTAGCTTTGGTCAACAGCACTTCACAGAGCCCTTC
This sequence comes from Amblyraja radiata, assembly GCF_010909765.2. NCBI lineage: Eukaryota > Metazoa > Chordata > Chondrichthyes > Rajiformes > Rajidae > Amblyraja > Amblyraja radiata. The sequence goes on along the minus strand of NC_045982.1, from coordinate 36,244,708 downwards.
CATTCACTGAGAAGATTCTGCATTAAAATGAAAGCATAAAAATAATCCTGCATTAAAATGAATAAAATGATCCTTACATGCGTCCACTTGCGAAACTGATCAAGATTCTGCAGAAATTTATGACAACCAACTTCGCTATCTGCAATGCCACCTACTTTATCGTCATCTGCAAAGGTACTGTCATGACTTGTACATTCTCATTTAAATCGTTGATATAGCCCACAAAGAGACATGTGCCCAACACAGATCCTGAGGCCCACCACTAGTCACGGGCCTCGCCTCCGTAATACAACCTTCTACCATCACCCCCTGCTCCATTCCATCAAGCAAATGTTCCATCCAGTAGGCTAGCTCTTCTTGGATACAAGGGCGATTAACCTCTGATAACAGGCAGAATACAGGACATTTTCGTATGCCTTCCTCAACCCATGTGGACAACGGCTACTGATCTGCCCTCAACAACATTATTCTAAAGGTTCCTGAAGTCAATCGCTGTCTCCTTCGGCTCGCTAATACTGAGGGATGCCATGTGATGGTTCACTATCGCGATCCTGTACAGCATGTCATTTATGTGATTCATTTGAAATGTGTTTTACATAGCTTAGAACAAACAATTTATTATTTTGTGCAAAATGAAGAAACGAGAAAAAGAAACATTGTGATTTATTTTGTTGACAATGTTCGCTCATTCTGCTTTCTGGTGATCAGCGTGCGTATGGAATGTTGTTTATTCAATGCATGCATGGACGCCCATTGAAATAATAGCAAACCACGTCACTTGGGGGTTTTCGCTCTCCCTTTTAAATAGCTCACTGTACCTTGTTAATTCTTAGGATATCTTCAACGCAAGTAGATACTGATCCTCACACGCCGTAAGCCATGCTATCAATGGGATATTTTGCAGCTATTCGAGAAATTATACGAGTGAGACAAATATTTTCTGATGTGCAGAAGATATTCTTCCCTATTCTCGCAGCTTTCGGTGTCCCTGGTAAGCATCAACGTTACGTTACGTGTTCTGTAATTTATTTTATTTTGGATCAATTTTTACTTATCATGCGATATTCAACGAAGACGAAGACACATGATTATTTTTCCGTATGTCAAGCTATTATTGCCAATACTTTCTGTTACCCTATATTTAACATTATTCGTTCCTGCTCAAATCGCTGCTCAGTATGTATTCTTAACGTCATTATATGTTGTTGCGATTCAGATGTTTATTTATTCGAAACATGTGTTGCTGTGTTTACTGGTTTATAAAAGGTCCATCTGTGTGGGAATAATGAACGTTTATGCGTGTACGGGGTTTTTCCAATTCCCAGTGAATATCATCGCCATGATAGATACAATTTGTCTTTTTCCCTCCAGACTGTGTCCTGGCTTTCGTGCATTTTTTCATAACCACCCCATTTTGTGTTCTTTCTCCATTATGGTGTTTTTGATATGCATTATGTTTTAAGTATATTTACATCTATATTAATAAAATCCTGCAGTAAAGTCGACATCTTTTGAAGCAGAAACTATAATTGACGAAACCAACTGAGCTCACGAAAAACCAACAGTAAAACTAAGGGTGTCGGAATCTGAAACATTAAATCCGATTACCTACAAAACCTTTCGCATTTTCCATTTTAGCTCAACAATTTTCACGATCGCCTTTCCTAAATACTGCTGCAGGCTTAACAGAATTACAAGGACAATATGTGGTCTCAGTAAATCTTAGGTCCCATAGATATGGATTCATTTCCGTTTCTATCTGCAGTCTAATATATCTACGTCAGTCACATTTGTATCTACAAATGAAAAAGCCCGTGGTCATTTGTTACTCTTCAACAGCGGTAGACTTGCTGCCCTGCCACGCCGGAGATCCCGACTGTACTGTCTGTACAGAGATTGTACCTTCCCCCCCGTAACCTGCGTGGGTTTTCTCCGAGACCTTCAGTTTTCTCACACACTCCAAAGGCATACATGTATGCAGGTAAATTGGCTTGGAAAATGCCAAACATTTTCCTTAGCTTGTGTAGGATAGTGCTAATATGTGGGTATCGCCGGTGGGCCGAAGGGTCCGTTTCTGCGCTGTATCTCTAAACGAAACATAACTAATCATAAAGGAAAGTAAACATGCAGGCACAGCAGGCAGTGAAGAAAGAAAATGGCATGTTGGTCTTCATAACAAGAGGAGTTTAGTATAAGAGCAAAGGTGTCCTTCTGCAGTTGTACATGGCCCTAGTGAGACCACACCAGGCGTATTGTGTGCAGTTTTGGTCTCCCAATTTGAGGAAGGCCATTCTTACTATTGAGGGAGTGCAGCGTAGGTTCACAAGGTTAATTGACGGCATGGCGGGACTGTCATATGTTGATAGAATGGAGAGACTACGCTTCTATACGCTGGAATTTAGAAAGATGAGATGGATCCTATTGAAACATATAAGATTATTAAGGGTTTGGACACGCTAGAGGCAGGTAACATGTTCCCGATGTTGGGGGAGTCCAGAACCAGGGTCCACAGTTTAAGAATAAGGGGTAAGCCATTTAGAACGGAGATAAGGAAAAACAAATTTCACACAGAGAGTTGTGAGTGGAATTCTTTGCCTCAGAGGGAGGTGGGTGCCGGTTCTCTGGATGTTTTTAAAAGAGAGCTCGACAGAGCTCTTAAAGATAGCGGAGTCAAGGGATATGGGGAGAAGGCAGGAACAGGGTACTGATTGTGGATGATCAGCCATGATCACATTGTTGGCTCGTGGGGCCGAATGGCCTACTCCTGCACTTATTGTCTATCTGAGCTGAGCTAATGATGACGACATTTCCTCACAATCCCCTTATCACATCTTCTGATTTGAAAACAAAATCAATTCAGACTTTTTCAGCTATGCCAGGAAAAAGCAATTCTCGAATCATTTCGCACCTGATAGAAATGTCACAACGTTTCATTCTGAAAAGCTGAATTTAATGAAACACTGTTATTTTTGAAATAAACATCGCAGGAAGTTAAACGCGTTATTTAATTAATGGTACTGTAATGGCTCTGCCAAAAAACCAACATAAATCCTTTTCCGCAGTTTGTGTTTTGTGTTACTCTCCAAAAAACGGCTATGACTTAATTCTTAAAATCACGTCACATTTATCATGACTGTTTTGCAATTAAAGTTGTTACTTGGTGATTTGGACGTTCAAAGCTCCGATATTTCACGCAATTGGGGAACGTTATAGCAGTACATCTTCGTCTGTACTCCCTTCCTCTTTTCAATTAATATTCCATGAACATCATTAATAACAGATGGAGAGCAAACGGGGTTTCAGGTGAGTGGTTGAGACCAACTTATGAAGGACTCACGCAAGCAAAGGTTTGCGCAAAGTCAAAGTGTTCAGAAAATAACAACTTTATTTCCTTGGATAAGTTACCGATAACCTTGCCACATCGAACTTGTCATCTTTACAAGAAATATGTAATTGATCCTGACAATTCACTATTTGTATAAATACATATTCCGTCGCTCAGATTATTTCTCCCAGGCTGATTGGTATTTTTTTTGTTTCTTTCACTGTCCACAGTTAACTTAATGGTGATAATAATTCTGAATCGGAGAAAATGTGGTCTCTCCAGATGTGTCACTTGCTACATGGCGGCCATGGCAGCTGCGGATCTACTGGTTGTTATCATCGACCTAATTTTAAGGCACATTCCGATTGTCTACCCGGATCAGTTTGCTTTTGTGTTGTCTCTCCCCGTTTGTAATATCCATTCCGTTCTGCTTTATGCAGCGACAGACTCCTCTGTCTGGTTCACCGTCAGCTTCACATTTGATCGATTTGTCGCCATCTGTTGCCGAAAACTGAAATTTAAATATTGCACCGAGAAAACTGCGGTTGTGGTTCTCGGAACGGTGACTGTGTTTTTCTGTTTAAAGGACACGACCTGGTACTTCATAAACATGAAAACATATCGCCTCGGCAATAATCCGTCATTTTGTGGTGTGGAACTGAGTGTTAGTTATTCACGTGTTTGGGGAACAATTGAGCTCCTTCATTATTTTCTTACCCCCTGTGTCCCCTTTGTATTAATTCTGATTCTAAATGCTTTAACTGTCAGAAACATTTTAGTCGTCAGTAGAGCTCGGAAGCGACTCCGTGATCACGTGGCTGCGGCGAGTTCCAAGGACCCGGAGATGGAAAGCCGACGAAAATCGATAATTCTACTGTTTGTTATCTCTGGAAATTTCATACTGTTATGGGGGGCCTTTACTTTTAGCTTAATTTTACACCGAATGTTCTGGATGGGGGAAAAGGCCTATTTTCCACATGTTGCTATACAAGAAACTGGATTTATGCTGCAGCTCCTGAGTTGCTGCACAAACACCATTATTTACGCCATGACACAGAATAAGTTCAGACAGCAGTTAAAAAATCTGGCTAAATCCCCATTTTCTAGTGTTTGTCTTCTTATTCAATGATAGAACTTTCGGGAAAGTACTTAGATTCCAAAAATATTGAGGCACATTTGCACGCTGTACCCTGCGGGTGTGCATGGTGTGATTCATTCAGTTACATCCAGTTAACTATTTGGAACCTGATTCACCGTCTCCTGGCTCCTGCTACCTCCTACACTCTACATGCATAACTCACTGACTTCATCAACTTCACCACTAATTTCCATCCTGCACTCAAATTCACTTGGACCATCTCCGACATCTCCCTACCTTGATTTCAACATTTCCATCACAGGAAATAGAATATTGACCTACATATACTTCAAACCTACTGACTCATATAGCTATCTTGACTACACTTCTTCTCACCCTGCTTCCTGTAAAGACTATCTCCTACTCCAAATTCTTCCATCTACGTCGCATCTGCGCCCAGCATGAGGTGTTCCTTACGAAGGCAGCGGAAATGTCCTCATTCTTTAGGAAACGAGAGTTCCATTATAGTTGAGGCTCTCACTAGGGTCTCCTCGATATCCCGCAGCTCCGCTCTTACTCCCCCTCCCCCCATTCGTAACAAGGACAGACTCCCCCTTGTCCTCACCTTCCACCCCATCACCCGTCGCATACAGCATATAATCCTCCAACATTTTCAGCACCTCCAACGGGTGGTCCTATCAGTCTGCCCAACACCATTTCCTGCCTAACGTGAATTTCCTTCAGTTGCTCCATCGCCCTAGATCCTCTGGCTTCCAGTACCAGGGAGATTGTTTGTGTACTCCTCAGTGAAGACAGATCCAAAGTACCTGTTCAACTCACCTGTCATTTCCTTGTTCCACATGATAAATTCACCTTTTACAGTCTTCAAGGGTCCAGATTTTGTGTTTTTGACTGCTGTTGTAATTAGAGTCCGTATCGTGGCTGTGATCAAGGGGGCATATCCTGTGGTTCCAGGGACGAGTACCCTGGTGGTGGAAAAGTAACTTGGGAGAGGAATAAGTTGCCGTCCAGTGGAAAAAGTATCTTGAAGGGAATAGTACCATCAAGTATAACTTGGGAGAGGAATAAGTACCGGTTAGTGGAAACGTACCTTGAAGGGGCTCTGTTGATTGACAACAGCACGATTTGGGTAATTTAGAATATTGTGATTTATTTAGAACTGTACAGTTAGTGAATGCTTATTGGCGAATGCTTGTATTTTACATTGTAAAATCGCAGTGTGTTTTTGTATGATAGTTATTAGTTGTATTATTTCTTGTTTAAATACGATTTTGCTTGCATGTTACGAGCTCATTCGCCTTTGTTTAGATTGAAGTGTTTTGAGTGTACGAGATTTGCTGCTGAAGTGTGTTTGATTGTTCCGTTGCAACTCAGACTGAGATTGTTTTCCGACTTGAAATTGTTTACAGGTTTGAAAGCTTGTGTGACTTCTGTGCGTTTGCTTGGTTTGAAAGAATTTGGAGTACCGGGTCGAAAGGAGAGACTGATTGTGTGAGAGACTTATTGGCACGTTGAAGAACCTTTGGCCACTGTTTGCGTTGTCTTGTGAGTGAAGTGTGAATCGTTTGGTTACCGTGTCCATTGTTAGTAACGGAAAGCGGAAAGATTTAAATATTTTTTGGGAGCATTGAATAAGTAATTATGATATGATTTGTGGCCCAAAGGAGGGGTTGGAACGCTGGAGGGCATGAAATACATTGAGAAGATTGTTTGGCAAGGTAGCCAAAGTGATGTGGCAAAGGAACATATTGGGCTATGGAGACAATATTATGAAGGAGTAAAAGAACGCAGAGAGGCGGCAATAATAGTGAACTGGCAGGAGGCAGCTTTGAAGCTTGGAATGGAGTTAAAAGACGATGAAGGAAACACACCTCTAGATACTTTAAAGAAGGAATGTGGATGTGCTTATAAAGAACATAGGGAACAGGAGAAAAGGAGAACTCCAGAAGGGAAACTGGCATTTGTAGACTTAGAGTTAAGGGACTCACTGGTTGGCTTTGATTTGGAAGGGGGAGATGAAGAATATTTGGAAGATTGGGAGAGCAATTGAATTAAAAGAGGTTTGCAGCCTCCACCTTATTCCCCTTGCTCTCCCTATACTCCTCCTTCACATCCAGCACATGTTAATATTGACCAAATTAAAGGCACTATAACATCTGCATCTGTAAGACTTGCTTAACCTCTGTCTGTGGAAAATTACAGGCTGTGAATAGCGCCAGCAAGTCTGAGCCCTAGATTGCTATGCAGGATTGTGAAAGATCCAGATGTCCTCTGCTATTGTTAAAATGTATGAGGACTCTGCAAAGAAACTCCAAGATGTTGTGAATGCACTGTTTTAACTGGATAGCTGCAAAGGAATTGTAAATACTGTTAATAATGTTACAAAGTGTTTTTTTACTGCTGTTTGATGTTTGGCTGAAGTGTGAAGCCTTGTTTGAATTGTTTCCATTACCCGGGAGAATGTTGCGTTATTTGATTAATTGACTTCCTTCCAGAAGCTTCTGTTTTAAATGACATTTTAAATGCATCTCCCATTAATTTTATTCAAAGGAACGCGAAATACTTGAAGCAAGATCCGTTCACGAAAACGATGTGTTAACTGTCTGCCATTGTTGTATCGAAATCCATTCATTAATCCTCATAATATAATTGTGTGAACTGACCTTGCTTCAAGTATGATGCGTTCCTTTGAATAAAATTAACGGGAGATGCATTTAAAATGTCAGGCGCGGGCACAATTATAATTTGAACTTTGGAGGCTGATTTGTGAACATCGAAATGTCTGACGGTCCAATGCGGAGATGTTTGAAGAGAAGGCATCCAGACAATACTTCATTTCAAAAGGAGAGACAAAGAACACTGCATTCATTTTTCATGCGGGTACCACTTTATAAAGGTATATATCTAAGTGCTGATCAACTACCTATCTTTTCTCATTTCACTTTTTATATTTTGTATGAATATTATTGCATGGAAGAAACTGCAGAAAATCTACCATATTATGTGTGAGCAGCCCGTTCGTATTCAGTGATACCATCCATGAAAGAATGCTACTTAATCATATAGTTTCCCCGGGACTTGCACTTATATCATTACAGACGCTTGCGACGTTCATCGGCTCTACAGTTTGCAATTAATGATAGGAAACAAACTTCATTCCAATGTACATTTTAGGGTCAAAGTTCCCTTCGGCGTTTTAAGTGCATTAGATAAACTTGTCATGAAAATAACATAAATCATATTTACTAATTGAAACATAGCTTCTGGCAAATTTTCAATGATTTAACAATTTGAACTTTGTAATGTAACCAGCTTTTAAACACAAACTTTCCAGTTTTAACCTAACTGAAATATCGATGTTCTAAAGAAGTCGAGCTATAGCTGAATAAATTTAAAATTGGCGAGAGAGCGCAACTATTATGTTCCGGTTTTCCAATGTATTTTTATTCGCCTCTGTAATAATTTGGGGGAAATAAAAAAGTTGACATGCCAATTTAAACACAGACACAATCGTAAACTAACAATTCACACATGTAAATATTGATGTAAATGCGAGGACACAACTTGTGGGCGGAAAGTTCCAATGTTTTGTGTTTTGATTCTGTCAATGAACCTCGCAGTGTAATGTTATATAAGCAAAGATTCCCATCTGTTAGCTATCCAGCAACAGATGGGGAAAGAGCCATTGGTCATGCTGGTAAAGTGAAGGCTCCTGCAGGGGTTCCTGCTGTTGCACTGGGGAATTAGTGTGGGAATCTGCTGCTGTTGGGATCTCCGTGAGAACCGGATCGAAATATGGTGGATGTACATGAATTCTGGTATTGGAGTAGTACAGGTGCCGATGGAATCGGTGCCTTCACTAGGATCTTCTCCAAATAGTAAACTCCCGTCCCGACTGAAAACGACGTGGAAACGTGGTGGAAATAGCCGTGGAATCATAGTCATGCAGGTCCATCTGTGGAATTCTGTGCCACAGAAGGTATTTGAGGCCAGTTCATTGGCTATATTTAAGAGGGAGTTAGATGTGGCCCTTGTGGCTAAAGGGATCAGGGGGTATGGAGAGAAGGCAGGGATGGGATACTGAGTTGGATGATCAGCCATGATCATATCGAATAGCGGCGCAGGCTCGAAGGGCCGAATGGCCTACTCCTGCACCTATTTTCTATGTTTCTATCTCGTCCATGCCGATATAGATGACCATCCAAGCTGGTCCCATTCGCCCGCGTTTGACTCATATTTCTCCAAACCTCCCCTATCCTATTTACTGCCAGGGGTGGTGTTGAAGGCAGAGACGATAATTGTGTTCAATAGGCTTTTAGATAGATACAGGGTAGTGCGGGAAGATTATGGGTCGTGTACTGGTAGATGCGATCAGTTTGACTTGGCATCAAGTTCCGCACAAACATTATGGGCCGAAGGGCCCGTTCCGTTGCTATACGGTTCTCTATTCGATGTTCTATGTATCCATGTTGCTACCCTTTTTTTTTAACGCCTTTTACCTCTACCTGGTTGAGAAAGAATACGGTGACATTAGCAATGTTGGATCAAACCTTAGCCCAAAGTGTACATTAGGCTGCGAGGATTAATTTCGAAACTTCAAATTATTTCAAACAGTGTTTTATCCAAACAACATCAAGGAAAGCTCAGTGTGAAGTGGTGCTGGATTTATATTATGGGCAATAGACTTGGGAATTGTATTATCAATCCTAAATTCTCTATTTAAATTATAGGTCGTTTAGTTTGTTTTGAAGTGGCGCCGGATTTAACACCTCAGTCTATTAAAATTGAATTATCTCACTGAACGAAAACATGCAATATGTTTCCAGGCAAATATCCAGCGGTTGAAAATTAAAGAGCAGTCATTTTAAACGGGCGGTTGTAGTCAATAATACGGTAACCGAATTATATTTACTCATTGCTAGAGAGGACGATGTAAACATAGTGAGGTTAGTGAGCAGCCTCTAACATTAACCGCTCCTCGTACTGTTCTGTTGTCCAACGGAGGGAACTGCAGATGCTGGTTTACCTCGACGATAGACACCAAAAGCTGGAGTACTCAGAGGGTCAGACAGCATCTCTGGAGAGAAGGAATTGGTGCCGTTTCAGATCGCGACTTTCCCGGTTGCACCCAGGACCTACTTGATCTCCCGGTTGCCAAACACTTCCCATTCCCACACTGACCTTTCTGTCCGAGGTCTCCTCCAGTCAGAGTGAGGCTAAATGCAAATTGGAGGAACAGCATTTCATATTTCGCTTACAGCCCAGTGGTATGAATATTGATTTCTCTCACTTCAAGTAACCCCGGCATTCCCTCTCTGTCGAGGGCCCTCCTCTACCCAAGTCGCACAAGCTGCTCATTTTCACCCAACGAACACCGAACCAAGGTCTGTTTCCTTTATCATCGTAACTTTTGTGCATTCATTGTTCTTTATCTCTCTGCAATACATCATCATCTATATCTTTCGTTTCCCTTACCAGTCTGTTGAAGAGTCTCGACCCGAAACATCACCCATTCCTTCTCTCCAGAGACGCTGCCTGTCCTGCTGAGTTACTCCAACTTTTTGTGTCTATCGTTGCCCTTCTTCAGACTGTTCCGTTGTATTGACCGAAAACGAACGATGTGACAGTACCGGTGACTTAATAAATGAAATGGAGACACGCGGAATGAAATGGACTGGGGCGATGGGGTTTTATCGAAAAGTGACTACATGAAATCACCTTTGTTGTTTACTATCTTGAATGATTGAATTAATGCATGATTTCCATCATGATTCATTTCCAAATAGAGGGAGGGAATCTCCACCTGTAGATGGAATTGAATTGAATTGAATTTTCTTTATTGTTATTCAAACAAGTTTGAACAAGATTTCGTGCATGACAGTTACATAGAAACATAGAAAATAGGTGCAGGAGGAGGCCATTCGGCCCTTCGAGCCAAAGGCAACAAAACACATAATTACAGAGACAAAATGCTTTCTGCAGATTATAAAGCAATTTGATTAACTAATTGACACCCTCTATTTTTACAGCTGGCAATTGGGGATTTTTTTTAATACATCCAAGAATACAAAGTTTTAGGTTGCATATAATGCGATATAATGCAATATATATGCATATAATGCAGATCTTGCTTGGTTTTAATAGCTCAGTTTCCATACTACAGCTACCACAGATTAAAAAAACACTGGACTTCATGCTGGACAGTGGACAACATAATACAGGACAGGACAAGCTGCTTGAAACTGTCCTGTCCTATATTATGTAGACCAGCATGGTGTCCAGTGTGTTTTTTTAATCTGTGGTACAGATCTGCACTAATTGACGCATTCTAACGTAACGGCCCCGAAGTAGAGGTATCCATGTCGCGGGGCTGGAAACGGCAAGAATCCCGAGCTAATTACCATTCACAGGGCGCACGGCTGAAGCTCCCGATTCATCGCTTGTGTGTGTCAGTGTGCGCATGCAAGACATTGTGTGCCCCCTGTCCCCCGGTCCCCTCCATGTTTTGGCAGCGGTTTCCGTCTCTGGGTGCGCTTACCTTAGGGGAAGCCACGATCAACTGGTCCGCCCGCTGCTTTTCACCGTCCTCAGATCGGCCCCCCGCGAGCTCCACTTTCTCCCCCCCTCCCTCCCTCCCTCCTCTCTCTCTCTCTCCCCTCTCCTCTCTCTCCCTCCCCCTCTCCCTCCCCCCTTCCCCTCTCTTTCTCCCTCCCCCCTCTCTCCCTCCCCCTCTCTCTCCCCACTCTCTCTCTCCCCCGCCTTCTCCCATTCTCTCTCGTCCCCCTCTCTCTCCCTCTTACTGCTCCCTCTCTCACTCTCCCCTCCCTCTCTCTCTCTCCCTCTCTCTCTCCCCCCTCCCTCTCCCCCTTCCTCTCACCCACCCCCTGCCTACCCACCCCCCACCCTCCCTCCCCTAATCCCCCTTCCCCCTCCCCAATACCCGCCTCCCCTCCATACCCTCCCCCTCCACCCCTCCCCTACACCCTTCCATCCATCCCCTCCCCTACCCCCTTCCCTCCACCCTGTCCTCTACCCCCTTCCTTCCACCCCCTCCCCAACCCTTTTCCCCCACCTCTCCCCCTCCCTTCCCACCGCATTCCTTCCCGCCCTCTCAGCCCCCCTCTCTCCTCCCCTCTCTCTCCTCCCATCTCTCCCTCCCCTCCTCCCCCACCCTACTCCCCTTCCCCACCCTCCCTCCCCTCCACCCTCCCTCTCCCCCTGTCTCTTGCCCTTCTGTCTCTGCCTCTCTCTCTCTAACTCTCCCCATTCTCTCTCTGCCCTCACGCTCTACCCACCCCTCCACCCCCACTTTCTAGACGCGCCTGTGAGTTGGGGGCTATGCGTCAGTGGATAGGGTTATGGGGTAAAAGGAGCAAATTAATAATATTAATATAATATCAATGGGGGTTGTTAATGTGTGTGTGGGGGTGGTTAGTGTGTGTGACGCCGCATGCCACCCCCACTCCCCGCAAACACGCATTGGGGGAATAGACCCAATGTGTCTGCACTTGGTCTAGTATACTTTTAAAACTCTGTGTGGGTGTGTGGGTCTCATTTTGCCTTTGAAACATATCACCTCGAAAACCAGACGCCGAAACGGGGAAATTTTTACATATTTCAGTAGAGATTTCCCTTGTGATTTCCCTTGTGATTCCACTCTAGAATGGATTTAGAATGACTTTAGAATTATGTACATTTGGTACATAATTTTCCCGACTTTTTAATTAAAATTGTTGACCAATCTGACCTTTATTTTAAAATCTGACTGCTGCCCAGCTGCTGACATTACTATAACAGTGAAGTTTTTATATCTTCTGGTAGAAATGTTCCTTATCCTTTCAAAAATCCAATCCTCTATCAATTCTTTCCCGAGATATTTGCTAAAATTTATAACTAAACTGACATAAAAAAAAAATATTAAGGTTGCCCAGCTGCTGACCTCACAATGCCTTTCCTCATGGCCCCGCCCCCCTCCCTGCCGCTCTGGATTAATGCAGCTGCTGTCAACGCACATGCGCAGTTTTCCACGAGGTACATTAGCTGTAGTTCTATAGTTCGCTACTGGATCTTTCATCCTCGGATCACCCTGGGCTCGCTCAGGGCCCCGCGAGCTGCCGCCCCACCCCACTTTTCTCTCTCTCTCTCCCTCTTTCCCTCTCTCTCTCCCCCCCTCTCTCTCTCTCTTCCCCCCTCTCTCTCTCTCTCTCTCTCTCTCTCTCTTCCCCCCCTCTCTCTCTCTCTCTCTCTCTCTCTCTCCCTCTCTCTCTTCCCCTCTATCTCTCTCCTCTCTCCCTCTATCTCTCCCTCCTCCCTCTCTCTCCTCCTCTCTCCCTCTTTCTCTCTCCCCTGTCTCTCTCTCTCTCCCCCCCCTCTCTCTACCCCTCTCCCTCTCCCCTCTCTCAGTCTTTCCCCCCCTCTCTCTCCCCCCTCTCTCTCCTCTCTCCCCCTCCCCTCCCTTCCCCAAACACCCCTCTCCCCTCCACCCCTCCCCTACACCCTTCCCTTCCCCCTCTCTCTCTCCCTCTCTCTCCTCCATCTCTCCTCCATCTCTCCTCCCCTCTCCTCCCATCTCTCTCCCCCCTCCTCTCCCACCCTCACCCACCACCCCTCTCCTCCTCCCCTCCACCCCCTCTCCCTCTGTCTACTGCCATTCTGTCTATGCCCCATCTCTCTCTGTCTCTCCCCATTCTCTCTCTGCCCTCACTCTCTACCCCCCTCCCTCTCTACCCCCCTCTCCCACCTGCAAGTTGGGGGCTATGCGTCAGTGGATAGGACGGTTATGGGGTAGGACGGATAGGACCATATGGTAGCTGCTCTGGAAGGTTAGATTGTATGGGATCCATGGAGGGATAGCTGAATGGACAGAAAATTGGCTCCATGGAAGGAAGCAGTTGGATGGAAGGTTGCTTCTCAGACTGGAGGTCTGTGACTAGTGGTGTGCCTCATAGTTCGGTACTGGGCCCGTTATTGTTTGTTATCTACATCAATGCTGAAGAGAACATATAGGGCAAGAATAGCAAGTTTGCTGATGATACAAAAGTGAGTGGTTTTGAAAATAGTGAAGATGGTCGTGAAAGATAGCAGTAGGATCTGGGCAGAGGAATAGTTGTTGTATTTCAATACAGAGAAGAGTGAGGTTGCATTTTGGGACGTCGAACAAGGGCAGGACCAACACAATAAACGGTAGGCCTCTGGGTAGTGTTGTAGAGCAGAGGGATCTAGGAGTACAGGTGCTTGGTTCCTTGAAGGTCGAGTCGCAGGTAGATAAGTTGTTCAAAAAGGCTTTTGGCACTTCGGCCTACATCAGTCAGAGTATTGAGTATGGAAGTTGGGAGGTCATGTTGTAGTTGGTGAGACTGCATTTAGAATATTGTGTTCCGTGTGCGGACGTGGCGTTGAAGGACGAGAAGCCGAAGCAAAGAAGTGGAAGCCAAATAACTGAATGAAAACAAAGCCGAAATGCCAAATAAACGAAAGTGTACGAACCCGAAACGCCATTTAACCGATAGGGTCGGACGCCTTAAATCAAACTAACTGAAAGTGCAGGACGCCTAAATGCCAACAAACCGAAATTGCGGGATGCCTACAAGCCAACTCACCGAATATTTGCTCTGCTGAAGAGTCAAATAACGGACATAACGTCGCCGGGTGGGCGGGCCTTGTCAGCGATTTGTCCAGATTCCTGCGTCCATCACATCACTGGCTAAGTGAGACGGGAGAGTGGGGATCATTTTCCCACACAAGCCATAGGTGACTGGGCACTCTGAACTCGAGCACCAAGTTGTAAGTGGCGCATCCCTAGGGAGCGCATCCCTAGGGCATCCCCCCCCCCTCCGCTCCCATGGCCACGGCCGCCCTCCGCATCATCTCCCCTGTGCGGCCATATTGTGACTGGCTGTATGTTGGCAGCGCCGGGTGGAGCAGAGGTGTGGGACAGGCTGGTCACATTCACACCAGGTGACTCATCCCCCACCCTGGCTGTGGGGATAGGTGGCTCGGGGCATTGGCAGCCATAGTAACACATGGGGACACACACAAATTCCCTGGCGGGCCAATGACAAGTGTGCATGAAAAGGAACAATTTTATCTTCACCCCCGCCCCCCCCCCCCCCCCCCCCCCCCCTTTGACAACAAGAAGCAAGGTTCCACATGGAAGGTTGGTTAAGAAGGTTCAATTGTTGGGTATTAATGGTGGAGTAGCAAGATGGATTCAACAGTGGCTGAATGGGAGATACCAGAGAGTAATGGTGGATAACTGTTTGTCAGGTTGGAGGCCGGTGACTAGTGGGGTGCCTCAGGGATCTGTGTTTGGTCCACAGTTGTTTGTCATATACATCAATGATCTGGATGTTGATGTGGTAAATTGGATTAGTAAGTATGCAGATGATACTAAGAAAGGTGGTGTTGTGGATATTGAAGTAGATTTTCAAAGTCTACAGAGAGATTTAGGCCATTTGGAAGAGTGGGCTGAAAGATGGCAGATGGAGTTTAATGCTGATAAGTGTGAGGTGCTACATCTTAGCAGGACAATTCAAAATAGGACGTACATGGTAAATGGTAGCGAATTGAGGAATGCAGTTGAACAGAGGGATCTAGGAATACCTTTGCATAGTTCCCTGAAGGTGGAATCTCATGTAGATAGGGTGGTAAAGAAAGCTGTTGGTGTGCTGGCCTTTATAAATCAGAGCATTGAGTACAGAAGTTGGGATGTAATGTTAAAATTGTACAAGGCATTGATGAGGCCAATTCTGGAGTATGGTGTACAATTTTGGTCGCCAAATTATAGGAAAGATGTCAACAAAATAGAGAGAGTACAGAGCAGATTTACCAGAAAATTTAGGGGTAACATGAGGGGGAACTTCTTTACTCAGAGAGTGATAGCTGTGTGGAATGAGCTTCCAGTGGAAGTGGTGGAGGCAGGTTCGATTTATAATTTAAAAATAATTTGGATAGGTGTATGGACGGGAAAGGAATGGAGGGTTATGGTCTGAATGCAGGTAGATGGGACTAGGTGAGAGTAAGTGTTCGGCACGGACTAGAAGGGCCGAGATGGACTGTTTCCGTGCTGTAATTGTTATATGATTATATGGATATATGAATGGTGCCAGAGGATTGGCGTACTACGCATGTTGTTCCATTGTTTAAAAAGGGTTCTAAGAGTAAATTAGTAAGAGCAATTATAGACCTGTTCGTTTGACGTCAGTGGTGGGCAAATTAATGGAAAGGATACTCAGAGATAATATATATAATCACCTGGATAAACAGGGTCTGATTAGGAACAGTCAACATTTTTCACGTGGACAGCTGTCAGTGCCAGCTTTACCAACTTCCATAGCCACTCTGCATTGGAGTCAGATGTGAATCCGCTCTATGATCTTTGGCAGTGGCTCGTCCATGCTGCGATTGCCACAGTGGTTTTTCAACATCATTTTTGTTGCACGTCAGATTTTAAGGCGAAAAGCAATCTGACGCCGAGCAGACATGACGTCAAAAAGCTGGAAAAAAATAAAGATACTAGAGCTAGTTCCATGATCTTTGAGAAAAAAGATCTTATATTTAAAAGACAACAAATATCAATCTCTTTGAATCGCTGACATTAAAGCTGAAAATGAACATTACATATCGAAAAGGAAGGTATTGCTGTGTTTAAATAATAAATTAAACGTGCATCTTATTGTTCGGGGGGGGGGGGAGAGGAGATAACACTGTTCGTTGTCATGCCCACTTGTCATTGGCTGGCCAGGGAATTTGTTTATCCCCCATGTTTTAAAAGCAACTATGGCTGCCAAAGCCCCGAGCCGTCTGTCCCTGCGGCCGGGGGGGGGGGGGTGTACAAAATCATGAGAGGAATAGATTGGGTAGATGCACAGTCTCTTGCCCAGAGTAGCAGAATGGAAGACCAGAGGACAAAGGTTCAAGATGAAGGGGAAAAGATTTAATAGGAATCTGAGTGGTAACTTTTTCACACAAAGGGTGGTGGATATATGGAACAGAGGAGGCAGTAGAGGCTATCCGATAATGTAAGAAATAATTAGGTACATTGATAGAACAGATTAGGAGGGATATGGACCAGGTGCTGGCAAGTGGGAGTAGTGTAGCTGGGATATTGTTGGTCGATGTGGGCGAGTTGGGCCGAAAGTCCTATTTCCACACTGTATCACCATGACTCTATGACTCTATACATGCCAAGATTAGCTAGTATGCAGATAATACAAAAGTGTGTGGTGGTCCCTGGGGGTTAGGCCACTCCTCGGGTCATCCCCCTCGGCTCTTGAGGGACAGGGACAATTGTCTGCCCACGGGGTTTCCCGGTTCCTGCTCGCGGGCGTTCTGGTTGTTTGCCATGATTCGTTAAACGACTTCTGAACCTGCCTGGCGTCTGGCCTATTCCTGATCTCATCCAGGTCACTACAACTGGTGACCCCGACGTTCATCACGCATCGTGATGGAAAACAACGCCGTTGCGCTGATGCTCCCGACTTTGTGGATCGAAGAGCCTGATATCTGGTTCCAGCAGGCAGAGGCACAGTTTGCTAAGGGGGGTGTATGAGGGCCAGGCCAGTTTACTGTTCTGGATGTCAGATGTGGGAAGTCATGGAGTTTCATTGCCTTCCAGATGTCCACATCTGTGCCAGGTGCGTCGAGATGAGGCTCCTAATGGACCGTATTAGGAACCAGGAACAGCAGCTCGATGACCTCTGTCTGGTCAGGCAGAGTGAAGGGGTCATCGAGAGGAGTTATAGAGGTGGTCATTCCAAGACCACGGGAGGCAGACAAGTGGGTCACGGTTAGGAAGAGCAAGGGGCCGAGGCAGGGACTAGAGAGTACCCTGGTGGCTGTACACCTTGGCAATAAGTAGGGAAAAGAAGAGGAGGACAATAGTAATAGGGGACTATAGTTAGGGGGTCAGATAGGCGATTCTGTGGACGCAGTCAGGAGACCTGGATGGTAATTTGCCTACCTGGTGCCAGGGTCTGGGATGTGTCTGAACGTGTCCAAGATATCCTGAAATGGGAGGGGGAAGAGCCGGAGGTCGTGGTACATATAGGTACCAATGACATAGGTAGAAAAAGGGAAGAGGTCCTGAAAGGAGAATTTATGGAGTTAGGAAGAGAGTTAAGGAGAAGGACCGCAAAAGTAACAGTCTCAGGATTACTGCCTGTGCCACGCGACAGTGAGAGTAGGAATGGAGCGAGGTGGAGGATAAATGCGTGGCTGAGGGACTGGTGGAGAGGGCAGGGATTCAAGTTACTGGATCATTGGGACCTCTTTTGGGGAAGGCGCGACCTGTAAAAAAAGGACGGGTTGCACTTGAACCGAAGGGGGACCAATATCCTGGCGGGGAGATTTGCAAAGGCTATAAACTAGAATGGTTGGGGGGAGTGACTCAAATAGAGAAAGCTAGTAGACAGTGTGTGAGGCAGGAGGCAGAGAAGGGAAGCACTCAGACCCAACATGTAGGGGAGAAAGAAGAAAAAAATAATAAACAGAGAATATGAGGTGGTGGATTTCTCAAATGTGTATATTTTAAAGCTAGGAGCATTGTAAGAAAGGTGAACGAGCTTAGAGCCTGGATTGACACCTGGAAATATGATGTTGTGGCGATTAGTGAAACATGATTGCAAGGTGGCTGTGATTGGAAACTAAATATTCCAGGATTTTGTTGCTTCAGGTGTGATAGAATTGGAGGGGCACGAGGTGGAGGTGTTGCATTGCTTGTCAGGGAAGATATTACAGCAGTGCTTTGGCAGGATAGATTAGAGGGCTTGCCTCGGGAGGCTATTTGGGTGGAACTGAGAAATGGGAAAGGTGTAGCAACACTTATAGGGGTGTATTATAGACCGCCTAATGGGGAGCGAGAATTGGAAGAACAAATATGTAAGTAGATATTAGTAGTAAGCACAAGGTAGTGATTGTGGGAGATTTCAATTTTCCACACATAGACTGGGAAACGCATTCTGTAAAAGGACTGGATCGTTTGGAGTTTGTAAAATGTGTGCAGGATAGTTATTTGCAGCAATACATCAAGGTACCTACTAGAGAAGGGGCAGTGCTGGACCTCCTGTTATGAAATGAGACAGGTCAGGTGGCGGAGGTATGTGTTGGGGAGCATTTCGGGTCCAGTGATCACCTTACCATTAGTTTCAAAATAATTATGGAGAAGGTCAGAACTGGTGCGAGGGGAGGAGTTGGTGCGAGGGGAGGAGTACCTGCGCTGTAAGTATGAAATACATCGCGGGGCTTGCTTTCACAGAGGCCCAGGGATCCGTTGGTGCGAGGGGAGGAGTACCTGCGCTGTAAGTATAAAATACATCGCGGGGCTTGCTTTCACAGAGGCCCAGGGACCTGACACCAAAATCGGCAACGTTCCAGAGAAGGAGTCTGGTGGAAGCTTCTGACTGGTGGACGAGGACCGGGTTTACATTTTTACATTTCTGCCTTCAGGTTAAGGATTCGGGGAGTTAAGTGTACAGTATTTATTAGTATTTATTAGTAAAGTTTAAAGGATAAAGTTTTGTGTTTTTTAATATTTAATATAGAGTTAATTTGGGAGTAAGATATGTCAGTGGAGATTGGCCCCGTGGTTTGCTCAGCCTGCAACATGTGGGAGATCAGGGATATGGTCGATGTCCCTGGTGACTACGTTTGCAGGAAGTGTGTACAGCTGCAGCTCCTGGCAGACCGCATTGAACGATTGGAACTGCGGCTGGATTCATACTGGAGCATCCACGATGCTGAGAAAGTCGTGGATAGCACGTACAGCGAGTTGGTCACACCGCAGGTAAAAGGTAAGAGGACAGAAAGGGAACGGGTGGCCAATAGCCAGCAAAGCAGTAGGCAAGTAGAGCAGGAGTCCCCTGCGGTCATCTCCCTCCTACACAGGTATACCATTTTGGATACTGTTGAGGGAGATGGCTCATCAGGGGAATGCACCAGCAGCCAAGTTCATGGCACCATGGGTGGCTCTGCAGCACATGAGGGGGGGGGGGGGGAAAGAGTGGAAGGGCAATAGTAATAGGGGATTCAATTGTCTGGGGAATAGATAGGCGTTTCTGCGGCCGCAAACGAGACTCCAGGATGGTATGTTGCCTCCCTGGTGCAAGGGTCAGGGATGTCACTGAACGGCTGCAGAACATTCTGGAGGGGGAGGGTGAACAGCCAGTTGTCGTGGTGCATATTGGCACCAACGATATAGGTAAAAAAAGGGATGAGGTCCTACAAGATGCATTTAGGGAGCTAGGAGATAAACTTAAAAGTAGGACCTCAAAGGTAATAATCTCTGGATTACTACCAGTACCACGGGCCAGTCAGAGTAGAAATAGGAGGATATTGCAGATGAATACGTGGCTTGTAAAATGGTGCAAGGGGGAGGGATTCAAATTTTTAGGGCATTGGAACCAGTTCCGAGGGAGGTGGGACCAGTACAAACAGGACGGTCTGCACCTGGGCTGGAATGGAACCAATGTCCTTGGGGGAGTGTTTGCTAGTGCTGTCGGGGAGGATTTAAACTAATGTGGCAGGGGGATGGGTGCAAGAGCAGAGAGGCAGGGGGGGGGTGTAAAATGAGGGTAGAAGCAATAAGTAGCAGGGTGAAAAGTAAAAGTGGCAGGCAGACAAAACCAGGGCAAAAATCAAAAAGGGCCACTTTTCAACATAATTGTACAAGGGGTAAGAGCGTTGTAAAGACAAGCCTGAAGGCTTTGTGTCTCAATGCAAGGAGTATTCGTAATAAGGTGAATGAGTTGAACGTGCAGATAACCATTAATGATTATGATATAGTTGGGTTCACGGAGACATGGCTCCAGGGTGACCAAGGTTGGGAGCTGAACATCCAGGGATATTCACTATTCAGGAGGGAGAGAGTAGTGTACACAACACACAACACAACAGTAGTAGTGAAGTTGGAGATGGTATCAAACAGGAAATTAGAAATGCGTGCGACAAAGGCAAAACAGTTATAATGGGTGACTTCAATCTACATATAGATTGGGTGAATCAAATTGGCAGGGGTGCTGAGGAAGAGGATTTCATGGAATGTATGCGGGATAGTTTTCTAAACCAACATGTAGAGGAACCAACGAGAGAGCAGGCTATTTTAGACTGGGCATTGAGTAATGAGGAAGGGTGAGTTAGCAGTCTTGTTGTGCGTGCCCCCTTGGGCAAGAGTGACCATAATATGGCTGAGTTCTTCATTAGGATGGAGAGTGACATTGTTAATTCAGAAACAATGGTTCTGAACTTAAAGAAAGGTAACTTTGAGGGTATGAGACGTGAGTTGGCCAAGATTGACTGGCAATTAATTCTACAAGGGTTGACGATGGATATGCAATGGAAGATATTTAAAGACTGCATGGATGAACTACAACAATTGTTCATCCCAGTTTGGCAAAAGAATAAATCAGGGAAGGTAGTGCATCCGTGGATAACAAGAGAAATCAGCGATAGTATCAAAGCGAAGGATGATGCGTACAAATTAGCCAGAAAAAGCAGCATACCAGAGGACTGGGAGAAATGTATAACAACTTGGTCACTGGCATGTAAGTCCACACTAAAGCCTGTTGAAATTGCTTATAAACAAGCCCTAAAAACTCTTGACAAAAAGCCCAGAATGTACCATCACTGTAGCATCCTGAAGAAATTTGATTTGCTGAGCTGGGAAAACGTAATAAAATATTCGGACACGATTTTGGTTTACAAAATCTTCCGTGGACTAGCCCCACCTCCGTTAAAGGACTTCATAAAGAAAAACACAAATAGGTCGACAAGAGCAGCCTCCAGGGGTGATTGTATAGTCCCGTTTAGGAAAAGTGTCTTTGGGCAGTCAGTATTTTCATATCGAGCGTCGCAGACCTGGAACGTGATACCATGCGTCATACGGGATCTGCCAACCCTTACCTCATTTACCAAACATCTAAAAACATGCTTACTGCAAAATCAAAATTGCAATCATAATCTACCTTAAAATTATCCTATGGTACTCTTTTATTGTTACTTTTTTACTTTATTGTTTGTTTTGTTTTGTTTTTGTCTTTTGTTTTGTCTCTTTTCTTATTGATTGATTGTGTTGTGATGTGTTTACCTTGTTTACCAGAGGGACTAAAGATGGAAATTAGCTACTGGCTACAATCTTGCGTATTACATGTAAATGTTTATTAATATGCACTTTCCCTAAATAAATAAATAAATTACAAAAAACAAAAAAATTACAAAAATTCAGAGACCAGCAGAGGAGGACAAAGGGCTTAATTAGGAAAGGAAAAATAAATTATGAAAGAAAACTGGCAGGGAACATAAAAACTGACTGCAAAAGATTTTATAGATATGTGAAAAGAAAGAGATTAGTTAAAACAAATGTAGGTCCCTTGCAGTCAGAAACAGGCAAGTTGATCATGGGGAACAAGGATATGGCGGACCAATTGAATAACTACTTTGGTTCCGTCTTCACTAAGGAAGACATAAATAATCTGCCGGAAAAAGCAGGGGACCACGGGTCAAAGGAGTTGGAGGAATTGAGTGAAATCCAGGTTAGCCGGGAAGTGGTGTTGGGTAAATTGAATGGATTAAAGGCCAATAAATCCTCTGGGCCAGATAGGCTGCGTCCCAGAGTACTTAAGGAAGTAGCTCCAGAAATAGTGGATGCATTAGTAATAATGTTTCAGAACTCTTTAGATTCTGGAATAGTTCCTGAGGATTGGAGGATTACTTATATAACCCCACCTTTTGAAAATGGAGGGAGAGAGAAAATGGGGAATTACACACCAGTTAGTTTAACATCGGTAGTGGGGAAACTGCTAGAGTCAGTTATTAAAGATGGGATAGCAGCACATTTGGAAAGTGGTGAAATCATTGGACAAAGTCAGCATGGATTTACGAAAGGTAAATCATGCCTGACGAATCTTGTAGAATTTTTCGAGGATGCAACTAGTCGCGTGGATAGGGGAGAACCAGTGGATGTGGTGTATCTGGACTTCCAGAAGGCTTTCGACAAGGTCCCACATAAGAGATTAGTATACAAACTTAAGGCACATGGCATTGGGGGTTCAGCATTGATGTGGATAGAGAACTGGCTGGTAAACAGGAAGAAAAGAGTAGGAGTAAACGGGTCCTTTTCACAATGGCGGGCAGTGACTAGTGGGGTACCGCAAGGCTCAGTGCTGGGACCCCAGCTATTTACGATATATATTAATGATCTGGATGAGGGAATTGAAGGCAATATCTCCAAGTTTGCGGATGACATTAAGCTGGGGGGCAGTGTTAGTTGTGAGGTGGATGCTAGGAGACTGCAAGGTGACTTGGATAGGCTAGGTGAGTGGGCAAATGTTTGGCAGATGCAGTATAATGTGGATAACCATATAACCATATAACAATTACAGCATGGAAACAGGCCATCTCGGCCCTACAAGTCTGTGCCGAACAACTTTTTTCCCTTAGTCCCACCTGCCTGCACTCATACCATAACCCTCCATTCCCTTCTCATCCATATGCCTATCCAATTTATTTTTAAATGATGCCAACGAACCTGCCTCCACCACTTTCACTGGAAGCTCATTCCACACCGCTACCACTCTCTGAGTAAAGAAGTTCCCCCTCATGTTACCTCTAAACTTCTGTCCCTTAATTCTGAAGTCATGTCCTCTTGTTTGAATCTTCCCTATTCTCAAAGGGAAAAGCTGATCCACATCAACTCTGTCTATCCCTCTCATCATTTTAAAGACCTCTATCAAGTCCCCCCTTAACCTTTTGCGCTCCAGAGAATAAAGACCTAACTTATTCAACCTTTCATGTGAGGTTATCCATTTTGATGGCAAAAACAGGAAAGCAGACTATTATCTAAATGGTGGCCGATTAGGAAAAGGGGAGATGCAGTGAGACCTGGGTGTCATGGTACACCAGTCATTGAAAGTAGGCAAGGTACACAAAATTGCTGGGGAAACTCAGCGGGTGCAGCAGCATCTATGGAGCGAAGGAAATAGGCGACGTTTCGGGCCGAAACCCTTCTTCAGGTGCAGGTGCAGCAGGCAGTGAATAAAGCGAATGGTATGTTAGCTTTCATAGCAAAAGGATTTGAGTATAGGAGCAGGGAGGTTCTACTGCAGTTGTACAGGGTCTTGGTGAGACCACACCTGGAGTATTGCGTACAGTTTTGGTCTCCAAATCTGAGGAAGGACATTATTGCCATAGAGGGAGTGCAGAGAAGGTTCACCAGACTGATTCCTGGGATGTCAGGACTGTCTTATGAAGAAAGACTGGATAGACTTGGTTTATACTCTCTAGAATTTAGGAGATTGAGAGGGGATCTTATAGAAACTTACAAAATTCTTAAGGGGTTGGACAGGCTAGATGCAGGAAGATTGTTCCCGATTTCGGGGAAATCCAGGACAAGTGGTCACAGCATAAGGATAAGGGGGAAATCCTTTAAAACCGAGATGAGAAAAACTTTTTTCACACAGAGAGTGGTGTATCTCTGGAACTCTCTGCCACAGAGGGTAGTTGAGGCCAGTTCATTGGCTATATTTAAGAGGGAGTTAGATGTGGCCCTTGTGGATAAGGGAATCAGAGAGTATGGAGAGAAGGCAGGTATGGGATACTGAGTTGGATGATCAGCCATGATCATATTGAATGGTGGTGCAGGCTCGAAGGGCCGAATGGCCCACTCCTGCACCTAATTTCTATGTTTCTATGGACCAAGGGTTGAGATTTTTGATTGGAGAAAGGCTAACTTTGAGGAGATGCGAAAGGATTTAAAAGGAGTGAATTGGGATATTTTGTTTTATGGGAAGGATGTAGAAGAGAAATGAAAAAGAGAGAGATCTACAATAATTATAGGCAGGATGGAGTAAATTAGGTGCTTGAGGAGTATAAAGAATGTAAAAAGAATCTTAAAAAAGAAATTAGAAAAGCTAAAAGAAGATATGAGGTTGCTTTGACAAGTAAGGTGAAAGTAAATCCAAAGGGTTTCTACAGCTATATTCATAGCAAAAGGATAACGATGGATAAAATCAGTCCCTTAGAGAATCAGAGTGGACAGCTATCTGCAGAGCCAAAAGAGATGGGGGAGATATTGAACAATTTATTTTCTTCGGTATTCACCAAGGAGAAGGATATTGAATTATGTGAGGTAAGGGAAACAAGTAGGGTAGCTATGGAAACTATGAGATTCAAAGAAGAGGAAGTACTGACACTTTTGAAAAATATAAAATTGGATAAGTCTCCAGGTCCTGACAGGATATTCCCTTGGACATTGAGGGAAGTTAGTGTAGAAATAGCAGGGGCTATGACAGAAATATTTCAAATGTCATTAGAAACGGGAATGGAGCCGGAGGATTGGCGTACTGCGCATGTTGTTCCATTGTTTAAAAAGGGGTCTAAGAGTAAACCTAGCAATTATAGACCTGTTAGTTTGGCGTCAGTGGTGGGAAAATTAATGGAAAGGATACTTAAAGATAATATATATATAAGCATCTGGATAAACAGGGTCTGATTAGGAACAGTCAACATGGAATTGTGCCTGGAAGATCATGTTTGACTAATATTCTTGAATTTTTTGAAGAGGTTACTAGGGAAATTAGGGTAAAGCGGGGAATGTTGTTTATATGGACTTCAGTAAGGCCTTTGACAAGGTTCCACGTGGAAGGTTGGTTAAGAAGGTTTAATTGTTGGGTATTAATGGTGGAGTAGCAAGATGGATTCAACATTGGCTGAATGGGAGATGCCAGAGAGTAATGGTGAATGGCTGTTTGTCAGGTTGGAGGCCGGTGACTAGTGCGGTGCCTCAGGGATCTGTGTTGGGTCCACTGTTGTTTGTCATATACATCAATGATCTGGATGATGGTGTGGTAAATTGGATTAGTAAGTATGCAGATGATACTAAGATCATGCCCGTACGAAGCTTTTCAAAAAGGGGGGGTGGCATGACAGGATTACAAAAAACTTAATGTGAAATAATGTGCGCGCTGAGCACATGACGAGCGCGAAGCGTGAAGTCCCTCGATGCCGGGGTTTTAGCTCAGGGGTTTTAGATGCTCTCTGATGCATTCTGAACCTTATTTTGGAGCATTTTTGCACCAAATTTATGACCAATATTTCAGAAATTAACAGGAACCTGAGAACTAGCTTTTTCACACAAAGGGTGCTGGGTATATTTAACGAACTGCCAGAGGGGGTAGTTAAGGCTGGGACTATCCTAATGTTTAAGAGACATTTGGACACGTCTTTGGATAGGACAGATTTAGATCGATATGGGTCAAACGCGTGTGAGTGGGACTAGTTTAGATGGGACATGTCGGTCGGTGTGGGCAAGTTGGGCCGAAGGGCCTGTTTCCACACTGCATCATTCTATGACTAAAAAGTGAAGAAGAAAAATGCATGTAGAGCAGATTTGAAAGAGGAGTGAAATGTAAAGGCAGAGAGAGGTTTATGGGTGGAAAGGAACATAGGAAAGGAGGGGGGAGAGTGGGCTTGGGCAGATGGGTGAAGGGAAAATAGTCACAAAGTGCTGGAGTAACTCAGTGAGTCAGGCAGCATCTGCGGAGAATATGAATAGGCGACGTTTCACAGAGTGCTGGAGTAACTCAGTGAGTCAGGCAGCATCTGTGGAGAACATGGATAGGTGACATGTCACAGAGTGCTGGAGCAACTCAGTGGGTCAGGCAGCATCTCTGGAGAAAAAGTATAGATTATATTTCGGGTCAAGACCGTTCTTCAGTAATATTCATGATGTGACGTATAGACATTCCTGAATGTTACCCAAACCATCGTGAGCTACTTTGTTACGGTGCTTGCCCGCTCCTATAACATCTCTGCTGCCTTGGGTGATGCAGGACAGGACACAAGCTTTGGAACACAGTGTGAAGCTGTTGCCATCTGTACCAGCCTGGTAAAAACCAGGATGGAGTGGATTTGGAGAGGATGTTTCCACTAGTGGCGACGTCTAGGACCAGGGGCCACAGCCTCAGAATTAAAAGACATTCCTTTAGGAAGGATATGAGCAGGAATTTCTTAATTCAGAGGGTGGTGAACTGTGGAATTCATTGCCACAGACAGCTGTGGAGGTCAAGTCAATGGACATTTTTCAGGAGGAGATTGATAGATTCTTGATTGATACGGGTGTCAGAGGTAATGGGGAGAAGGCAGGAGAATGAGTTTGAGAGGGAAAGATCGAGTCATACAGCGTGGAAACAGGCCTTTCGGCCCAGCATGTCCCATCTGCACTAGTCCCACCTGCCCACGTTGATTATCTTTTGAGATTTTTTTTTTTTTTTTAGATTTTTTTTTAGGGGGGGGAAAGGGGGGTGCGGTCGCACCCAACGCAACCCCCCCCCCCCCCCCCCCCCCCCTTCGGATGGCCATGAAGATAGGTGGTGTTGTGGATAATGAAGTAGATTTTCAAAGTCTACAGAGAGATTTAGGCCTTGGAAAAGTAGGCTGAAAGATGGCAGATGGAGTTTAATGCTGATAAGTGTGAGGTGCTACATCTTGGCAGGACAAATCAAAATAGGACGTAAATGGTAAATGGTAGCGAATTGAGGAATGTAGGTGAACAGAGAGATCTAGGAATAACTGTGCACAGTTCCCTGAAAGTGGAATCTCAACTATTGGCCCTCAAGATGAAAGATCTTGGAGGATGGACTCCAACATTACAACATGTTAGCGATATTAGCGATAGCGGGCCGCTATCGACCGGGTCTCGGCTGCTCCCAAACAAAATCCGGCCGCCATCGTGCATCCAGCCGCAGGCACGTGTCTCCACAACGGCCCATCGGCAGTTCCCTCCGACGCCAGCAGAGGTCGCTGTGGTTCAGCCCAGCCAACTTCACCTGCTATTCCACCAGATGCCAGCAGAGGGGGTTAGTGCTATTATCATCGCCGCTGGTGAGCTGCAGCCAGGCTATGTCGCCCCCCCACGTGCGTTCCCGGTAAACGCAGGGGCCGGTCGTCAGTGATTCCTTTGGCAGCTGCTATATTCATAGAAACAGATAGAAACACAGAAAATAGGTGTAGGAGGAGGCCATTCGGCCCTTCGAGCCAGCACCGCCATTCATTGTGATAATGGCTGATCGTCTCCAATCAATAACCCGTGCCTGCCTTCTCCCCATATCCCTTGATTCCACCAGCCCCTAGAGCTCTAACTAATTCTCTCTTAAATCCATCCAGTGACTTGGCCTCCACTGCCCTCTGTGGCAGGGAATTCCACAAATTCACAACTCTCTGGGTGAAAAAGTTTTTTCTCACCTCAGTCCTGAATGACCTCCCCTTCTATTCTAAGACTGTGACCCCTGGTTCAGGACTCGCCCAACATTGGGAACATTTTTCCTGCATCTAGCCTGTGCAGTCCTTTTATAATTTTATATGTTTCTATAAAATACCCCTTCATCCTTCTAAACTCCAATGAATACAAGCCTTGTCTTATCAATCTTTCCTAATATGACAGTCCCGCCATCCCAGGGATCAATCTCGTGAACCAATGCTGCACTGCCTCAATCACAAGGTTGTCCTTCCTCAAATTATTCATCACGCCTTCGCCTAGGATCGCCGCACCAGGGGTCGGTGCCCACGCCTCGTCATGGGTCTTTCCGTCCGCACGTTCCCTCTACTCTGGTGGACTGCCAGTTTGTCGTCCTGCGTAGGGATGCTCACCAGGCACCCCTCAAGCTGCCGTCTTGAGGGTCCCTTCCAGGTCCTGGAACATGGCTCGTCCACTTTTGTCCTGGACATGGGTGGTCGGCATGAGAATGTTTTGGTATTGACATTGATTGGCAGGTGCTGGTAGCGTGGCCCCGCAAGCGAGGGCGCCCTCCGTCTAGGGTAGCTCCTCCAGTGGTTACTCCGTACCCTGTACCCAGACGTGGCGACGATGGATGAGCTGAAACAAAGAAGTGGAAGCCAAATAACCGAATGGAAACGAAGCAGAAACGACGACTAACCGAAAGGGCGGGACGCCTAATAGCCAATAAACCAAAAGGCTGTGTTGCCTAAAAGCAAACTCACCGAATGACTGCTCTGCCGAAACGCCACCTACCCGAAAGGCGGCGTCGCCTACAAGCCATCGAACCGAATGCCGCTCAACAGAAAAGTCAAATAACAGACATGATGTAGCCTGGGGGCGGGACTTGTCAGGGATTGGTCCTGACCGCTGCGTCCATCACATCACCGTGAAGGCATGAACATGGTCCCAAACCTCCGCTCCACCCGACCCACAGCCCACAAGAGTGTGGTCGTGGGAGAGTGGGTGCTGTCCCGAGGGATACGCACCTTTGACCGCTTACAATTTGGTGCTTGGGTCCAGATTGCCCTGTCACTTATGGCTTGTGTTGGAAAATGTCCCCCACAATACCCTCCCCTTCTCTCTCGCCTCATCTCTCTATCTCTCTTCTCTCTCTCCCTTCTCTCTCTCCCCTTCTCTCTATCCCCCTCCCTCTATCCCCCTCCCCACTCTATCCCCCTCCCCACTCTCCCCCTCTCTCTCTCCCTTCTCTCTCTCTCCCCCCTTCTCTCTTCCCCCCACTTATGCACTCTCTTTCCCCCATTTATGGTCTCGACACAAAACGTCACACATTCCCACTCTCCAGAGAAGCTGCCTGTCCACTGAGTTACTCCAGCTTTTTGTTTCCATCTTCGGTTAAAACAGTTTACAGATTCTGGTGTTTTGTGCGTGGAATCTTGTGTGCGCTCCGCATGCAACCAGACGGTAATAAATAAAACGTGCTTCTTGTTGTCGTGGGAGAGTGGGGGCTGTCCGAAAGGTTGTGCACCTTTGGCCGCTTACACTTGGTGCTTGGGTTCAGATTGCCCAGTCACCTATGGCTTGTGTGGGAAAATGACCCCCACCCTCCCGCCGGTGGAGACGGAGGAGACAGAGAAGGGGAAGAGAGAGAAGGGAGAGAGAAGTGGAGGGAGAGAAGGGGGAGAGAGAGGAGGGGGAGAGAGAAGGGGAGAGAGAGAGAAGGGAGAGAGGGGAGAGAGAGAGGGGAAGAGAGAGAAGAGGGGAGAGAAAGAGAGAAGGGGGGAGAGAGAGGGTGAGAGAAAGGAGGAGAGATAATGGAGGGAGAGGGGGGGAGAGAGAGAAGAGGGATAGAAAGAGAGAAGGGAGAGAGAGAAGGGAGAGAGAGGAGGGGGAGAAAGAGAGAAGGGGGGAGAGAGAGCTGTGGGATGGGTGGAGCGGAGGTTTCGGACAATGTTCATACCTCCATAGTAATGTAATGGACCTGTGGATCTGGACCAATCGCTGACAAGTCCCACCCCGCAGCAACGTCATGTCTGTTATTTGACTCTTCTGTTGAACCTTCACGTGGTCCGCCCTGTTTCGACTAATGCAATCAACCCGGCGTGCACAATCAAATAAGATCAAATAGAACAAGTTGTCTGACAACTTTAGGCTGTGCAAGCCATACGCAAGAAGAAGAAGAAGAATCTGTCAGAGTATTGAGTAGAGGTCATGTTGTAGTTGTATAAGCCGGTGGTGAGGCCACATTTAGAATATTGTATTCAGTTCTGGGCACAATGTTATAGGAATGTTATTGTCAAGGTTGAGTGGCCACACTGTAGATTTACAGGGATGTTGCCCAGACTAGTGGGTCTGAGCTATAGGGAGAGGTTGAATGTGCTAGGACTCTTTTCCTTGGAGCACAGGAGGATGAGAGGTGATGTTACAGGGGTGTATAAAGTCATGAGAGTGATAATATGTAAGAATATGGGTTCTTTTGGGAAATAGCTGACAGTGCTTGTGAGAAAGGCCAAGCTGAATGAGGTGCCAAGAACACCAGGTGCAAGAGGTCCATGTAACCTTGCTGTTGCCACAAACTCTAGCTCTTTGCAGAAGTTCCAGGAATATTCTGCACTTATGACCCATTTACTGCCGCAAAGTCTAGGTTTCTGATGAAACTCCAGGTGGTTTCTGTCTTGTGGCTTCTCTGATGCCATTGAGTCTAGGGTTCTGTTGAACAGATGCTGAACCTAAGCCTATGATTGGGTAGCGGATTATCTGTTTACACTTAGTATCTAGGTGCTAAAAGGTTTTTGTATACATAGTTTGTAATGTAACAGAGTAAGTGCGTCTTAATGTGTTTTCATACCTTTCCCCATCGTACTTAGTGTCCTCGCCTTCATTTAGGGGTAAAACTGTTTGTAATTCATTTGGGTGTGTTGATTGTCTTTCTTCTGTTCTGCTTGCACGAGGCTACTGTTGGCTTGCGTGAGTGGAACCAAGACCATCCTGCAGTGTATACAAATAAAGAAGGGTTTGGATTTCAGTGTTCTACTCTATTTATTTTACTGAACCAGTCTAGGGGTAAGATTAGATCTGGGCATTCACAATTGTGGGCTCGTCCGGGATCTCAACGGATTGGCAATGCGAGTCTGTGGCCAAGGTACTGAATCATCTCGGATCGCGGGAGGAGAAATCGGCACCCCGGCGTGTCATTTCTGCATCGGTTTTCCCTGTTCCGCTGATCTGGTGACGAATTGGTCATTCGCTGACATGTGCTTGGATTCCTGACGAGATCAATAAGGTTTGTAGTCTGGAGAACACTGAATTGGATTGGATTGGATTGGGTGTATGGTTTGAGTCCTTGTAGGGTTAAAGTCCCCACTGAGGAAGGCTTGGAGTACCTTGGCTGAGGGTTAGATTCCCTGTAGGGTTAGAGTTCCCACCTCATAGGGTTTGAGGCTGTTGGATTTGGGGTTAGATTCCCCGGAGGGGTTCGCGTCTCTGCTAGTATTGGGGTACCGATTGATTTGATTTAATTTATTGTCATTGTCTTGAATGAAGAGACAACAAAATTATTTTCCCCTTACAGTCACACAAAAACGCCCACAAAACACAGAACACAGTAGACGACAACACAAACATCCCCGCAGCAGCAACAAAGTTCCCCACTGTGAGCGAAGGAACGAAAGTCCAGTCAACCTCCTCGCTGATGTTCCCCAATGTTCACCCGTGGTCGGGGCTTCCCGAGCACCCTGTAGTCGCTGCTGCGGGTGGCCTGATGTTCAGGCCCTCTCGCCGGCAACCTCTCGTCGGCCACCTTCCACCGGAATCCGCGGCTCCCGATGTCCACAGGCCGCGCTGGCCAGAGATTCACACTGGCGACCTCCAGCAAAGGGTCCCAGGACCCCGCGATGTTAAAGTGAGTGCCACCCGCGTTGGGAGCTCCGCACCCACAGCTCTGCGATGTCCAGCACTCCCGAGCTCCAAGCGGCGATCCCAGGAAGGTCTCGCCCGCTCCGCGATGTTTCCAGCGCTTCGCCACTGCTGCTGAAGCTCTGGTCCAGTCCCGGCAGGAAAGGCCGCGCCAATCCAGCTGGGAGGCCGCGAGGGGGGGGCGCGAGGACGCGACTTGAATAGTACTAATCGGAGTAAGTACTGTTTCTCATTGCTGAGGTGAAATTGGCAAAGACACATTAAAAATTAAATTAAAATTAAAATTAATTTAATTTTTAATGTGTCTTTGCCAATTTCACCTCAGCAATGAGAAACAGTACTTACTCCGCTTAAAATTAAAATTAAAAATCAGCGCTGGGAGCCAGCATTAAAGGGGAGTAAGTGCTGAAGAGCAGTGCAGAGAAGTAAGTAAGTAAGTAAAATTTATTTATATAGCACGTTTAAATCAACTCGCGTTGAGACCAAAGTGCTTTACATAGAAAAAAAATAATTAAGCTTCCGTACATCCATAGAAAAATTAAAATTAAGAAAAATGACACAACATATTGTATAATTCAACACAAACGTCCCCCCACAACAAAATAAAAAATTTCCACTGTGGGGAAAGGCATCAGAAAGTTCAGTCCTCTCCCTCTGTGATCACCCGAGGTCGGGGCCTATTTGTGGCCTCCGCAGCCAGTCCGATGTTTTCAGGACCTCTTGCCAGAAAGCTGGAATGCCGGCATCGGGAGAACACTCCTCGGTGGCTTGGAAATGTCTGTAGCGGCCGCTTCCTCCCCGGAGACCGCGGCACCCGAAGTCTTCAGACCGCGCTGGTTGGAGCTCCGACTCTGGTGATCTCGAATCCCAGGCTCCGCGGTGTTTAAATCCAGCGCCGCCTGCGACTGGACGCTCCGCAGCCACAACTCCTCGGATGGTGGTCGGCGGTCACAATACTCCGGAGCTTACCGCACGGCGACCCGGTAAGGCATCGCCCGCTCCGTGATGGTGTCCCAGCGCTGCACCGCCGCCGAAGCTGTAGTCCCGGCCGATCCCGACAGGAAACGCTGCAACAGTCTGATGGTAGGCCACGAGGAAGGGGCGAAGAAGCAGCTCGGAGGGAAACAGCCTCTCCGACCAGGTAGGGACCAGGAAATAAAGTTTCCCCCTTCCCGTCCCCCCACCCACCACATAAAAGAAGACCTCCAACAAACATTTTGTTGTAACAGGACTAAAAATAAAAAAGGGTGAAAGGACGGACTGCAGGCAGAGCAGCCATACACAACGGCGCCCCACTCCTGCAGTCCGCCATCTTTGGGGTGGGGTTAGAGTTAATCCACTGAGCTGGAGTTCCAGCTTGCGAAGGGTTCAAGGGTGGTATTGGGATCAGTACTATGGTAAATTGGCATTATTACTGCAAAAATTAGTACTGAACATTGATATAAAGATGTGTCCATAATATTCTTGGATTGTGATCTACATTTTGATTCTAAGATTTGCTAAATTGGAAGTACCCATATTGAATGCTTTTGCTTAATGCTGTGTCATTACTTCTGTATTACAGTTGTCTGTTTTTGCTTAAGCATGTATATTGTGTAATTTATTCTTATATGGTGTGATTACTGAATGTTCATATTTTTTAGTTTGATTCTGTAGTATAGTAGCTCATTCTATTTGTTCTTGCACGAGTGTAATTTTGTCTTTGTGCCATAGTCTTATAAACTTTTGTTTAAATACTGTGTGAGTTTAAATAGTTCTGCTGCTGAATAGCGATTGCTGGCTACTGTGTGAGTGCTTGCATTAGGCCGGGAGTGTGTGATTACAGTGTTTGAAAACCGCTGTGTGTGTGTGTGTGTGTGTGTGTGTGTGTGTGTGTGTGTGTGTGTGTGTGTGTGTGTGTGTGTGTGTGTGTGTGTGTGTGTGTGTGTGTGTGTGTGTGTGTGTGTGTGTGTGTGTGTGTGTGTGTGTGTGTGTGTGTGTGTGTGTCTCTCTCTCTCTCTCGCGCTCGCACATTGGGGCGTTTGCCTGGAATGGTGAATATAAAGTCAAGGTGTGAATTATGGCCCGAGGAAGGCGTTGGAACCGTAGAGGGCGTGACGTATATAGACAGAATAATATGGACGTTACATACAAATGTTCCGCTAAAGAGCTTATTGGGTTATGGAGACAGTGTTATCAAGAACTAAGACATGAAAAAGAGGCCAAGTTGCTGGCTAATTGGCAAGAGACAGCTTTGAAATTAGGAATACATCTCACAGACCCAGCAGGAGTGACTATTGATAAATTAAAATGAGATTGCACCGGTGCTTATAGGGAACATAAAAGATGGGAGAGTCTAAGCACACCTGTAGGGGTTAGAGTGGAAAGGGAAAGAAGGATCGTGAGATTGAATGGTTGCCTTTGGCTTGGAAGGGGGAGTCAATGATTATTTTGAAGACTGGGATAGTGTTCGTATGAGGGCTAGATTACAGCCCCCACCTTATTCAGATCAAGTTCAAGTTTACATTTATTGTCACGTGTACCAATTAGTATAGTGAGATGAGTTACCATACAGCCATACGAATAAAAAGAACACAACACACGATAGAATTTAACAAGAACATCCCCACACAGCGTTTCCCACTGTGAGGGAAGGCAATAATGTTTAGTCTACTTCCTCTTTGTTCACCCGTGGTCGGGGCCTTTTGAGCCCTGCGCAGTCGCTGTTATGGGGGCCCAATGTGCAGACCCTCTCGCCGGGATGATCGGAACTCTGACATCGGAACGGAAGAACACTCTCAGCGGCTTGGAGTTTCCGAATCGGTCACTTCTTACCGGAGACCGCGGCTCCCGAAGTCTACAGGCTGAAATTTAACACTGGCGGCCCTCGGCAAAGGGATCCCAGGACTCCGTGATGTTAAAGTCGCTACTAGAAGCTCCACAACCACAGCTCCATGATGTCAATGCAGCAGGCCCAACACTCCGGAGCTTCAACACGGCGTTCCCCGGTAAGGCATCGCCCGCTCTGCGATGGTAAATCAGTGCACCGCCGCAGCTGCTGAAGCTCTGGTCAGTCTCCAGCAGGAAAGTCCGTGCCAATCCACATGGTAGGCCGCGAGGGGGGGGGCGAAGACGCTACTTGGAGAATAGTCGCATTCTCAACCAGGATGTCACTGAGAAACGGTTTCCCCCTTACCCTCCCCACCTCCCCCACATAAAATGACAAAGAAACCTCCAAAAACATACTTTTAAACAGACTAAAAATAACAAAAAGACGAAAAAACAGACAGACTGTAGGCAGAGGCTCGCATCATACGCCGCCCCTGGTGGATCCTGGTGGAATGTTGTCCCAGAAGCTCCCCCTGCATCCCCTGAATCAGATCCAGCTCCGAATTCTTTGACCCCGACAGTCCCGGAGTTAGCCAACACGGTTGCACTCAATACCAGAAGTTAAACTTAGGGAAATATAACCATCCCACCAGTGGGCCTGAATCCACACTCTAAAACAAGAAGAATAAAACGTAAGTCAAAAGCACGGAGCCAGTCCTTGGAGAATTACTGCCTTCCTGCTCAAACTGAATACGAAGATTGTGAAAGTGATTCAAAACCCAGAGACAATGACACTGAGCCGGGGGCAGAGACAGACAAGATAGTTGGGCAACGATCCGCTCATCACCAATTCCCGGTTAGAGAAATGCCTAACCCCGCATTCAATCCGGCAAATGCAATTGGCACCGGTAATAACCAAATGATAGGTGTATATTTTCCGTGGAAACCGAAGGAAATTATGGCCATACCGAGTCATATGCCTGATATGATAAAGTCCCCCGCTTCGTTCATAGATTATCTCCGAACTACCATACGAGTGTACCACGCAGATTCAAGGGGTTTGTGGGCTCTAGTGCAGCAAGTTTGACCCCAGTAGAACATGCGAGATTCTTGGTTACTCTGGGATCCCCAACTCATGATACATTAGCTACCCTGCTTGTTCAGAGCACGGCACGAGAGGAGGCAATTCTACTGCCCTTACTACCACTCTGCAGGTGTGCGGTGCTGGCTCTAAGGGCCGAATGGCCTCCTCCTGAATCTATTTTCTAGGTTTCTAAGGCCAAAGATCTTTCTAAGATTTTGGATACTAGAGAGGCGAGGGGGCTGAAAGATTTTCAGAGATATATATGGATAGGTTGGGAGATGTGTACTTTAGGAGTGGTGCAAATTCACCCCAGTATTGTGCGATCTTGATTAACTGTCTGCCCACCGTTGTTGCTGAAGCAATAGAAACCAATAATATGGACTGGTCCGAGAATAGTCCGAGTCAAATGGGCCATGCAGTTGGGTATCATATAACCATATAACAATTACAGCACGGAAACAGGCCATCTCGGCCCTACAAGTCCGTGCCGTACAATTATTTTCCCCTAGTCCCATCTGCACTCAGACCATTACCCTCCATTCCTTTCCCATCCATATACCTATCCAATTTATTTTTAAATGATAAAATCGAACCTGCCTCCACTACCTCCACTGGAAGCTCATTCCACACAGCTACCATTCTCTGAGTAAAGAAGTTCCCCCTCATGTTACCCCTAAACTTCTGTCCAAAAGCTTGTCCACGTCAACTCTGTCTATCCCTCTCATCATTTTAAAGACCTCTATCAAGTCCCCCCTTAACCTTCTGCGATCCAGAGAATAAAGACCTAACATTCAACCTTTCTCTGTAACTTAGTTGCTGAAACCCAGGCAACATTCTAGTAAATCTCCTCTGTACTCTCTCTATTTTGTTGACTTCCTTCCTATAATTGGGCGACCAAAATTGTACACCCTACTCTCACCAATGCCTTGTACAATTTTAACATTACATCCCAACTTCTATACTCAATGCTCTGATTTATAAAGGCTAGCATACCAAAAGCTTTCTTTACCACCCTATCTACATGAGATTCCACCTTCAGGGAACTATGCACAGTTATTCCTATATCCCTCTGTTCAACTGCATTCCTCAATTCGCTACCATTTACCATGTACGTCCTATTTTGATTTGTCCTGCCAAGATGTAGCACCTCACACTTATCAGCATTAAACTCCATCTGCCATCTTTCAGCCCATTCTTCCAGATGGCCTAAATCTCTCTGTAGACTTTGAAAATCTACTTCATTATCCACAACACCACCTATCTTAGTATCATCTGCATACTTACTAATCCAATTTACCACACCTTCATCCAGATCATTGATGTACATGACAAACAACAGTGGACCCAACACATATCCCTGAGGCACCCCACTAGTCACCAGCCTCCATCCTGACAAACAGCCATCCACCATTACTCTCTGGCGTATCCCATTCAGCCACTGTTGAATCCATCTTGCTACTCCTGAGAATCAAATACACAGGACAAGATGTTAAGAAGTCCCTTGTGCCAATAGGTGGGGAGCATTTCACGACATTCGTTGATTGTTGAGAGTGGTAGACGCTCAACATCGGTGGGGGGGGCGGGGGGGGGGGGGGGGGGATACGTACATCTTGGCCTGGGTAACCTTCAGGACAGTTGGGCACAGGACACATCATCAGTAGTGTACCCTTGCATCACTGGGTGTTTCGGCCTTTTAACACTATACACCCTCCACAAGGGCGGCCCGCTGCAGGATGATCAGCCCTCAGGGCGTGCCCAACAATTGAACCTTCTTAACCAACCTTCCATGAGGAACCTTGTAAAATGCCTTACTAAAGTCCATATAGACAACATCCACTGCTTTACCCTCATCAATTTCCCTAGTTGGAAAATTGGAAAGATACCAAGAAACCAAGAAATCAGAAATTCAACCCCCAGCTAAAGTAAAGATTGAATATGTCATAAAAAGAGAAATTCTGAAAGTGGTCCCAGATACTCGCAGTCACGCAGTAGAACCTCGATGTTATGTTCTAGATTGGGTGGAGAGACCGAATTGCGGGCACAAAAGTCCTCTTGATGGACTATATACCCCTAGGTACAGCCAACCCTATGCACCCACAAGGCCATATTTTTGAGTGACCAGAGCAGCGGAAATGGACCGTTGTTTCAACTGTGGTGGACTGGGTCACTGGAGCAGGCATTGTCCGATGAAAAGACAGGAAGGAGGGAGCTACCCGCAAAAGCAAAGGGGAGGTTGGCAAGGAAATCGAGGACAAGGGAGGAAGACAACCTTCTCCCAGGAATAACCCCTTTTCCCACAGACAGACCAATTCAATGGTGAACAGGTGTAACACTGATGAGGGACCTGTTTT
Source organism: Amblyraja radiata (assembly GCF_010909765.2). Classification (NCBI taxonomy): domain Eukaryota; kingdom Metazoa; phylum Chordata; class Chondrichthyes; order Rajiformes; family Rajidae; genus Amblyraja; species Amblyraja radiata. Next base: position 36,206,902 of record NC_045982.1, on the reverse strand, counting down.
ATCATTGAATTCGGCCCTTCGAACCAGCATCGCCATTTATTGCGATCATGGCTGATCGACCTCTATCAATAACCCGTGCCTGCCTTCTCCCCATATCCCTTGATTCCACTAGCCCCTAGAGCTCTATCTAATTATCTCTTAAATCCATCCAGTTATTTGGCCTCCACTGCCCTCTGTGGCACGAAATTCCACAAATTCACAACTCTCTGGGATAAAAAGTTCTTTCTCACTCAGTCTTAAATGGCCTCCCTTTTATTCTAAGACTGTGGCCCCTGGTTCTGGACTCACCCAACATTGAAAACATTTTTCCTGCATCTAGCTTGTCCAGTCCTTTTATAATTTTATGTTTCCATAAGATCCCCCTCATCCTTTTAAACTCTAGTGAATACAAGCGTAGTCTTTTCAATCTTTCCTCATATTGTAGGGCCGAGATGGCCTGTTTCTGTGCTGTAATTGTTATATGTTATATGGTTAAATATGTCAGTCCCACTATCCCAGGGATCAATCTCGTGAACCGACGCTGCACTGCTCAATCACAAGGATGTCCTTCCTCAAATTAGGAGACCAAAACTGTATGTAATACTCCAGATTTGGTCTTACCAGAGCCCTATACAACTGCAGAAGAACCTCTTTACTCCTATACTGAAATCCTCTTGTTATGAAGGCCAACATTCCATTAGCTTTCTTCACTGCCTGCTGTACCTGTTAGCCAACTTTCAGTAACCGGTGTACAAAGATGCTCAGGTCTCGCTGCACCTCCCCCTTACCTAACCTAACCCCATTAAGATAATAATCTGCCCCCTTGTTTTTGCCGCCAAAGTGGATAACCTCACATTTATCTATAATATACTGCATCTGCCACGCATCTGCCCACTCACTCAACCTGTCCAGGTCACCCTGCAACCTCGTAACATCCTCTTCACAGCTCACACTGCCACCCAGCTTTGTGTCATCTGCAAACTTACTAGTGTTGCTCCTAATTCCCTCTTCCAAATCATTAATATATATGGTAAACAGTTGCGGCCCCAACACCGAGCCTTGCGGCACTCCACTCGCCACTGCCTGCCATTCTGAAAATGACCCGTTCACTCCTACCAACCAATTTTCTATCCATGTCAACACCCTACCCCCAATACCATGTGCTCTAATTTTAGTCACCAGTCTCCCGTGCGGGACATTATCAAAGGCTTTCTGAAAGTCTAGATACACTGGCACCCCTTCATCCATTTTACTTGTCACATCCTCAAAAAATTCCAGAAGATTAGTCAAGCATGATTTCCCTTTCATAAATCCATGTTGACTTGGACTAATCCTTTTACTGCTATCCAAATGCCCCATTATTACCTCTTTAATAATTGACTCCAACATCATTCCCACCACCGAAGTCAGGCTAACTGGTCTGTAATTCCCCGTTTTCTCTCTCGCTCCTTTCTTGAAAAGTGGGATAACATTAGCTATCCTCCAATCCACAGGAACTGATCCTGAATCTATTGAACATTTGGAAAATGATCACCAATGCATCCACTATTTCTAGAGCCACCTCCCTGAAGACCCTAGGATACAGACCATCAGGCCCAGGGGATTTATCATCCTTCAGTCCCATTAGCCTACTCAATACTATTTCTCGCCTAATGAAAATTTCTTTCAGTTCCTCGACCCCCTTAGATCCTCTGTCCTCCAGTACATCTGGGAGATTGTTTGTGTCTTCCTTAGTGAAGACAGATCCGAAGTACCTGTTCAACTCTTCTGCCATTTGCTTGTTCCCCATAATAATTTCACCCGTGTCTGCCTTCAAGGGACCCGACTTTGCTACTCTTTTTCCCTTAACATATCGAAAGAAGCTTTTACTGTCCTTCTTTATATTCCTGGCCAGCTTCCCTTCATACTTCATCTTTTCAGATCGTATTGCCCCTTTTGTTTCCTTCTGTTGGCCTATGAAAGTTTCCCAATCCTCTGGCTTCCGGCTACTCTTTGCTGTGTTATACATCTTTTCTTTTAACCATATAACAACAACCATATAACAATTACAGCACGGAAACAGGCCATCTCAGCCCTACACGTCCGTGCCGAACAACCTTTTTCCCTTAGTCCCACCTGCCTGCACTCATACCACAACCCTCCATTCCCTTCTCATCCATATGCCTATCCAATTTATTTTTAAATGATACCAACGAACCTGCCTCCACCATTTCCACTGGAAGCTCATTCCACACCGCTACCACTCTCTGAGTAAAGAAGTTCCCCCTCATGTTACCCCTAAACTTCTGTCCCTTAATTCTGAAGTCATGTCATCTTGTTTGAATCTTCCCTGTTCTCAAAGGGAAAAGCTTGATCACATCAACTCTGTCTATCCCTCTCATTATTTTAAAGACCTCTATCAAGTCCCCCCTTAACCTTCTGCGCTCCAGAGAATAAAGACCTAACTTATTCAACCTATCTCTGTAACTTAGTTGTTGAAACCCAGGCAACATTCTAGTAAATCTCCTCTGTACTCTCTCTATTTTGTTGACATCCTTCCTATAATTGGGCGACCAAAATTGTACACCATACTCCAGATTTGGTCTCACCAATGCCTTGTACAATTTTAAGATTACATCCCAGCTTCTATACTCAATGCTCTGATTTATAAAGGCTAGCATACCAAAAGCTTTCTTTACCACCCTATCTATATGAGATTCCACCTTCAAGGAACTATGCACGGTTATTCCCAGATCCCTCTGTTCAACTGTATTCTTCAATTCCCTACCATTTACCATGTACGTCCTATTTTGATCTGTCCTGCCAAGGTGTAGCACCTCTGTATCCTCAATAAGGATTGTATCATAGTTGTATAGTAGTTTATTACATGTTTGTATTGTATTATGGTGGTGGGTTCTGGCTTGTTTTATTGTAGTGTAATATTATTTTTAATTAAAAAAAAAAATTAAACAAAAAGGTGTAGCACCTCACATTTATCAGCATTAAACTCCATCTGCCATCTTTCAGCCCATTCTTCCAAATGGCCTAAATCACTCTGTAGACTTTGGAAATCCTCTTCATTATCTACAACACGCCCTATCTTGGTATCATCTGCATACTTACTAATCCAATTTACCACACCTTCATCCAGATCATTGATGTACATGACAAACAACAAAGGACCCAACTCCGATCCCTGAGGCACCCCACTAGTCACCTGCCTCCAATCCGACAAACAACCATCCACCATTACCCTCTGGCTTCTTCCATTCAGCCACTGTTGAATCCATCTTGCTACTCCTGCATTTATACCCAACAGTTGAACCTTCTTAACCAACCTTCCATGAGGAACCTTGTCAAAGGCCTTACTAAAGACCATATAGACAACATCCACTGCTTTACCCTCGTCAATTTCCCTAGTAACCTCTTCAAAAAATTCAAGAAGATTAGTCAAACATGACCTTCCAGGCACAAATCCATGCTGACTGTTCCTAATCAGACCCTGTTTATCCAGATGCTTATATATATTATCTCTAAGTATCTTTTCCATTAATTTGCCCACCACTGAAGTCAAACTAACAGGCCTATAATTGCTAGGTTTACTCTTAGAACCCTTTTTAAACAATGGAACAACATGCGCAGTACGCCAATCCTCGGGGACTATTCCCGTTTCTAATGACATTTGAAATATTTCTGTCATAGCCCCGGCTATTTCTACACTAACCTCCCTCAATGTCCTAGGGAATATCCTGTCAGGACCTGGGGACTTATCCACTTTTATATTTTTCAAAAGTGTCAGTACTTCTTTTACTTTGAATCTCATAGTATCCATAGCTACTCTACTAGTTTCCCTTACCTCACATAATTCAATATCCTTCTCCTTGGTGAATACCGAAGAAAATAAATTGTTCAATATCTCCCCCATCTCTTTTGGCTCTGCAGATAGCTGTCCACTCTGTCTCTCCAATGGACCAATTTTATCCCTCGTTATCCTTTTAGTTTTATTCTATCCCTAACTTCTCTTGTCAGCCACGGTCGCCTCCTACTCCCCTGAGATTCCTTCTTCTTTTTGGAATGAAATGATCCTGCATCTACCGGATTATGTGCAGAAATTCCTGCCATTGCTGTTCCACCGCCATTCCTGCTAGAAACCCTTTCCAGTCTACCTTGGCCAGCTCCCCTCTCATGCCTTCATAATCCCCTTTGTTCAGATGCATCACTGCCACTTCCGATTTAACCTTCTCCTTCTCAAATTGCAGATTAAAACTAATCATATTATGATCACTACCTCCAAGCGGTTCCTTTACCTCGAGTTCTCTTACCATATCTGGTTCATTGACCAACACTAAATCCAGAATTGCCTTTTCTCTGGGCGGCTCCATTACAAGCTGCTCTATGAATCCATCTCGGAGGCACTCTACAAACTCTCTTTCATGGGGTCCTGAACCAACCTGATTTTCCCAGTCTACCTGCATATTGAAATCCCCCCATCACCACAGTCCTCCTACACGGGCTAGAGCCAATCAGTGCTTTTTCCTGCTTCTGTTTGCTGCTGTTTCTTCAAAATCCATGGATGCTCTGAGTTAAGTCTGTCTGTGTTTGCTGCTCTTTTTAAACAGTTTTCCCCCTCCGACTCACTTCTAACACTTCTCCTAACTCACTTTTTAACTTCTAACGTAATGTCACGTGTCAATGACACCTCAATGGTGGTTTTTAGATCTGGAAGATGAGCGTCCACTCCATATCACACCAGCACATAACCGAAGTGCAGAGATCAAGAGCTGGAAAACATTTTCAAGTCCCATGAAGGAATTAGATGGGATGTAACCATCTTGGCATTACTAACTGGACCACAGGGAATAGCAGAGTATGTTGCAATACCTCAGAAATTGTGAGGCAGGCTTCTGAAGTCGCCCCCCCATATAACAAACAAAGTGAACTTCCCATCTGATGCAAAGGATTTAGGAATTATGGTTCAGTGAGTGATGGGTATAACGAATTCCAGCATGAGTCAAGAACAAGATTTGCCTAATAATTGTATTGATCAGTTTCATCAGCCACCTAGGACGGTTACTATGCAGTTGTGTCATCATATGGGGAGCGATGTTTACGAGTATGTGGACCCGCAGGTGTGGGCAGAAGACCCTACTCAGGTAGGATGTGTTCAGATTGATCCTATTCAGGTAGCTCTCCAGAAAAATGTAACACTGCCATCTATATGACAGTACCCGCTGAAACAACAGGCAATACCCAGTGTTGACAAGCTGATTCGGGGATTGCTGGAGCAGGGCATTCTATTTAAATGTCAATCATCTTGAAACGCACTGATCCTCGCAAAACACAAAGCAGAGAAGCCAAATCAATACAGATTAGTTCAGGACCTGAAATCTACAACAGTTTGCAATCAGCTGCTAATTTGACCTTACAGCAGAACATTAAAGTGTATAGCTCTCATTCAGTTGCCGCCTTGCTAGGACAAGAATGAATTGGCCAAGTATTCACATACAAGGAATTTGCCTTGGTGCTCCGCCCACAAGTGAAAACATGACATACAGTGACAGTTAGGAATGACAGATAAAACATTAAACATTAATAATAAAACATTATCAATTAAACATGTGAATTAAATAAAATACCAGAGCAAAAGGAGGCTACAGATTTTTGGTTATTGAGTTGAGCTACTACTCGTGGAAAAAAGCAGTTTTTATGTTTTGCTGTTGCAGCTTTGACAATCCGGAGTCGCCTTCCAGAGGGAAGAGATTCAAAGAGTTTGTGGCCAGGGAGAGAGGGGTCAGAGATGATCTTGCCCGCTCGCTTCCTGGCCCTTGCAGTGTACAGTTCATTAATGGAGGGAAGGTTGCAGCCAATAACCTTCTCTGCTGATCGGACGATTCGCTGCAGCCTCCAGGTGTCGTGCTTGGTGGCTGAGATGGAGAAGGTGAGGACAGACTCTATGATGGCCATATACAATTGGACCATCATTGCCTGTGGAAGATTGTGCTTCCTCAGCTGCCGCAGGAAGTACATCCTCTGTTGTGCCTTTTTGAATATGGAGTTGATGGTATTAAATGGGGATGATGCCCCCCCATTTAAGGTCCTTGGAGATGATGGTTGCCAGGAACTTAAAGACTCCACAGATGTGACTGTGGTGTTGTTGATGGTGAATAGGGTGAGAGGAGGGGGAGCTCTCCTAATGTCTACAATCAATTCCACTGTCTTAAGAGCATTAAGCTCCAGGATGCGATGGCACCAGGATGCCAGCTGTGTCACTTCCTGTCTGTAGGCAGATTCCTCCCCATCCTGGATCAGTCCAATCAGGGTTGTGTCATCTGCAAACTTGAGAAGCTTGACATAGGAGTCAGTGGAGGTGCAGTCGTTGTTGTAGAGAGAGTAGAGGAGAGGAGAGAGTATGCAGCCTTGCGGTGCTCCTATGCTGAGGGTCTGCGGGTCCAAGATGTGCTTTCCCAGCCTCACATGTCAGGAAGCTGGTGATCCACCGACAGAGGGGTCAGGCATAGTCAACTCGGAAAGTTTGGAGTGTAGTAGCTCTTGCACAATGGTGTTGAATTCAGGGCTAAAATCAACAAACAAAATCCTCGCATAGGTCCCCGGCGATCTAGCAGCTGGAGGACGAAGTGCAGGCCCTGGTTGACCACATCATCCACAGATCTATTGGCCCGATATGCAAACTGCAGAGGGTCTAGCAGGAGGTTTGTGATATTTTTCAGCTTGGCCAGCACAAACCTTTCAAGGATCTTCATGACTACAGAGGTCAGTGCAACAGGCCTATAGTCTGCAGGAAGTTCCCTCCCCCCCCCTCCCCCCCATCCCCCCTGCCCCCGGCCAGCCCCCACCTGAAGCCTCCCCGTCCTCAGCTGAAGGACGCTCTTCCCCCCTCCACTGGCCCCCATCTGTAGCCGTCCCATCCCCTGCTGCCGGATGCTTCCCCCCCCCCCCCCACGGCCCCGACTAAAGCCGTCCCGTCCCCAGCTGTAGGATGTTCCCCACCAGTCCCTGCCTGAAGCCGGTGGGGAGCGGTAGCCCACGGCTGGGGTAGGCAGCGTTAGGCAGTGGCAGGCCTCAGCAGCGGAAGGCCTTGGCAATGGATGACCACGGCAATGGCAGGCCATGGCAGCGGCAGGCAGCTGTAAGCCATGGCAGCGGTAGGCCATGGCAGCGGTAGGCCAGGGCAGTGCTTCCCTCTCCTCCCCACCAGCCCTGGACAGGCCCCGCCTGAAACTGTCCACTTCCCCGGCTGCAGGACGCTCCCCCCTCCCCCACCAGCCCCCGACAGCCCCAGCCTGAAGCCATGCCCCTCACCTGGCTGCAGGGCGCTCCCCTCACCGGCCGTCGGCAGCCCCCGCCTGAACCAGTCCCCCTCCACCAGCTGCAGAACGCAAGAAGGGCGCAACAAGAAGGAATGGACTGAATAAATCTCATCTTTAACATTTAAATTGTTGTTATATTTTAAGAGTTATTCACAATTTAAGCTTTAATAAATCCCTTTTCCACTGGCCCTGCTCGTCAGCTGCGCCTGCGCAGTTAGGAGCTATGTTTATGGTGAAATATTGCATTGGAGGTATGGGTTGCATTGGGGGAATGGGTGAGTGGTGGAATATTGCGTTGGGGAATGCGTTGCATTGGGTGACCAAGCCTCCAGTGTGACTGAGACCCAACGGGTCCCACTTAGTCTAGTATCTTACCTTCCCACATGTCTTTTAAATGTTGTCCATCTCCTCTGGCAGCAGGTTCCATACACCCACCATCCTGTGTGGAAAATAGGCGTTGTCTCATCAGTAAATTAGCATTTCCTATTAATTTCAGTTAAATATAATTCAAGATTATGTGTATATTTCTGCAGTATCTGATAAACGTAGAACATTGAACATAGAACCGTACAGCACAGGAACAGTGTTTGTGCAGAACATGATGCCAAGTTAAACTGATCTCATCTGCCTGAACATGATCCATATCCCTCTATTTCCTGCAATTCCATATGCCTATCCACAAGTCTCTTAATACCACTATCGTATCTGCTTCCAGAGTGGTGGATGTATGAATTGTGCTGCCGGAGGAGGTAGATGAGGCAGGTACTATCGCAATTTTTAAGGGCTATTTAGACAGCTACATGGATAGGACAAATTTAGAGGGATATATATGGTAATAATGTTACAAAATTTTGAGATTAAAAAAATCAAGTCTGTAATTTATCCCATCAGATAAAGCATAAAAAGAAGTTTAATTTGACACCTAATTCACTTTCATATCTTCAGTATTAAAACAGTTATGGCCATATTCATACTAGGAAATTAGCATCTTGCTTTTCTATTGACTTAACACAAAAGCTGTGATCGAGGACAGTCAAAAGCCCATAACTTTCTTAAAAATTAAGAGAACTGAAAGAAAATTTCAGTTTTTATAGATTGAAGCATTCTGAAACAAATATGAAATAATCTTACTTAGATGACTTGAAATTAAAACAAATAATTAGTTAGTTACCTAATTGTAGCTAATTACAAAATTCAATTACTAGATCTAAACATCTATCAATTTCTTAAGAATAGATGAACATTTTTAAATAGCCTAAGTGTCCAAATAACATTCACACAATAATTCACAATATAACATAATTTTTAAATCTCATTGTCATGGATTTATAGGCCAAATGGAAGGAATGTTTAATACCTGTAAATTAATGGCCATTTAAATCATCTTGCGATTGGGTTTTTCTGGAACGCGATCATTTGGAACGTTGCAGTTTGCGGTGAATTTATACCCCATATCGGCAGGAAAAATACTGCTGGTTCGTATGGGGAAAAAATCACCGTTTCGCAACTTAAAATGTGAATTAAAGGCATCTTAAGGAGCACTTTTATACATAAAATAAACGGCTTTCTTTTACCTGTCCCATACCTGAAATCCGTCCCCGTTGTCGGCGTTGACGGCTTTAGAAGCTGATTTTTAAATTACTCCAGCGCTGAACTTGTCGTATGATTAAAATAGAAAAAATACACAGAACGCCCGTCGGAACGATTCTTCAGCAAAAGCTTGTACTCCAACCAAATATATTCCAGGACAAGGTAGGAAAAACACGTTTTAACCCCGCCGCCCCCTCCCCTTGCAGCGCCCCTGAAGGTAAGTATTGTAATATACCTAGATATGGGCCAAATGCAGGCAAGTGGTCCTAGTTTAGATGGGATATGTTGATTGGTGTGGGAAAATTGGGCTAAAAAGTCTGTTTCCACACTGTATGACTGACTATGATTCCCCTCTGCTACGACGTTCAAGAAAAAACAATCCAAGTCTATCCAACCTCTCCCGTTAGTTGAAATCATCTCATCCAGGCAGCATAAAGCTCCTCTGCACACTTTTGAAAACATACACATTTTCCCAGTAATGGGGAGAACAGGATTGCACACAAAATGCACAACTGTTTGGCTCTAAGCCAAGACCATTACAAATTAAAATACAGCTGAGAGTTTAACTCCTCTTATTCTGTTGTTTTGCAGGTTCTGAACCTCTTGTATGGAATTTAATTTCCTTTTCTCAACTGTATTTTAACCACAATGTTTCTTTGTCCGTAGATGAAGCCTCAAAGACATGAGTTTCTTCTTCCCATCTGTTTTTTCTCTCCGCTGCCTATGTATGAAGTTGCCTCTGTTACATGTCAGTCCAGCATTGCCTCTTCACTTAACACCTCATTCAATGTCAGACTTACATTTTACACAGACATCAATCAGTCGGACCTCGACACAATGAAATACTTGACATTGTGGGATGCTGTCATGGCAAATGTGATTACATTGTGAGAAAGTCATACTGCATAGAGTCAATCAGGATACGTGATGAGAGCTCTCGAGAACAAATGTTACTATTTGGTGGCACTTGGACAATAGACAACAGACAATAGCCAACAGGTGCAGGAGTAGGCCATTCGGCCCTTCGAGCCAGCACCGCCATTCAATGTGATCATGGCTGATCATCCCCAATCAGTACCCTGTTCCTGCCTTCTCCCCATATCCCCTGACTCCGCTATCTTTAAGAGCCCTATCTAGCTCTCCCTTGAAAGTATCCAACACGTGGCTAAGGAGATCAGGGGGTATGGAGAGAAGACAGGTACGGGATACTGAGTTGGATGATCAGCCATGATCATATTGAATGGTGGTGAAGGCTCGAAGGGCCGAATGGCCTACTCCTGCAACTATTTTCTATGGTTCTATGTTTCTATGTCTCCTGCACCAGAGGATCAAACCACAAGCAAGGATAAATTTGGATTTACCTGACTTCGGTAAATCCGACCATACTGTGGCGCTGCTTCAGCAATTGAAGAGCACACCCCCCGAGGTGAGGACTGCACAGAGCTGATCGGGGGGGGGGGGGGGAAGGGGGGGGGGGGGACAACTACAGGACTCTTTGGACTGGGCAATGTTCAGGGACTCGGCAACTGACCTGAACGAATACGCCACAGTCGTTACAGACTTCATAAAGAAATGTGTGGAGGACTGCATCCCAACAAAAACCTTCCAAGTGTTTTCCAATCAGAAGTCTTGGATGAACTATGAGATCCGCACTCTTCAGAAGTTCAGACATCGGGCATTCATGTCTGATGATACAGTGGTTTACAAGAAATCCAGATACGACCTCGGTAAGGCCAGCAAAAAGGCCAAAATGGACTTCTGCTCCAAACTGGAGGATGAGACAGATGTTCGGCAGCTGTGGCAGGGCTAGAATGCAATCACCTACTGCAAGGAGAGATCAGGAGGCAGCTCGAATGTCCGGCGAAACATCACTCCCTGACGATCTCAATGCGTTTTACGCACGATTTGATAAGGAGAACACTTATGTGCCTTCTCGAGCCCCCATTCGCTGTGATGGTATTTCAGTCACAGTCCCAGAGGCCGACGTCAGAAAATCTTTCAGAGGGGTAATCCCTCGAAAAGCTCCTGGACAAGATGGCATACCAGGTCGTGTTCTAAAAACCTGTGTGGACTAACTGGCTGGAGTTTTTACGGACATTTTCAACTTCTCATTTCTGTAGTTTGAGGTTCCCACCAGCCTTAAAAGGGCATCATTTATACCGGTGCCCAAGAAGAGCAAGGTGACGTGCTTCAATTAATATTGACCAGTGGCACTAACGGCTGTGGTGATGGTGCTTTGAGAGGTTGATCATGGCGCAAATCAACTCCTACCTTGACAAAAACCTGGACCCTCTGCCATTCGCTGACAGCCACAACAGATCAACGGTGGATGCGATCTCGCTGGCTCTCCACTCCACTCTGGACCACTTGGACAACAAAAGCTCATATGTCAGGCTGTTATTCATTGATTACAATCATCCCCTCCAAGCTGGTTACCAAACTCGCAGAACTGGGTCTCTGCGCATCCCTCTACAATTGGATCCTTGACTTCTTCATTCACAGACTACAGTCAGTTCGTATTGGTGGAAATATGTCAGCCTCGATAACAATCAGCACGGGAGCACCTCAAGACTGCGTGATCAGCCCACTGCTGTACTCACTCTATACTCATGACTGCGTAGCCAGTCATAGTGCAAACTCCATCATCAAGTTCGCTGACAATACCACTGTTGTGGGACGTATCACTGATGGGGACGAGTCAGAGTAGAAGTGGGATCGACCGACTGAGCAAATGGTGCCAGCACAATAACCTGGCCCTCAACACCAGCAAAACCAAGGAACTGATTGTGGACTTTGGAAGGGGTAGGATGGGGACCTACAGTCCCGTTTATATCAATGGGTCGATGGAGAAAAGGGTCAAGAGCTTCAAATTCCTGGGCGTGCATATCTGTCCTGGTCCAAGAACACTGATGCAATCATAAAGAAAGCACATCAGCGCCTCTACTTCCTGAGAAGTTTACGGAGAGTCGGTATGTCAAGGAGGTCTTTCCCTAACCTCTACAGGTGCAAAGTAGAGAGCATGCTGACCGGTTACATCTAGGCTTGGTTCGGAAACTTGAGCGCCCTGGAGAGGAAAAGATTACAAAAAGTAGTAAACACAGCCCAGTCCATCATCGGCTCTGACCTTCCTTCCATCGAGGGGATCTATCACAGTTACTGCCTCAAAAAGGCTGGCAGCATCATCAAGGACCCACACCATCCGGGCCATACACTCATCTCCCCACTACCTTCAGGTAGAAGTACAGGAGCCTGAAGACTGCAACATCCAGGTTCAGAAACAGCTTATCAGGCTATTAACCTCGGCTCGGGCAAAACTCTGAACATAAATAGCCCGTAATCTGATTATTTGCACGTTATCAGTTTATTTATTCATGTGTGCATATATACAATGGTATATGGACACACTGATCTGTTCAATATTTGTGCCTACTATGTTCTGGTGTGCTATGGCTTTGTAAATATTTGATTAGTGTTTAAATGTAAATAACTTGGTGTACATATAGTGGCTAGTGTACATATGGTGTACATATAGCTGCTAAATTTGTATAAGATAATTACAAGCAGTTGAATAAGGGGTGGGAACTAATAAGCTTTGGCTTCTTCCTGCTCCTTTTCCGACACATATGATTTCATTTATTTATAGATATTGTTTATGACACTTTATAAATATTTTTGTTTTGTTTTTTGTATGCTGTTTCACACTTGCTTTTTATTCTTTTATTCTGTTCCAAATAAATAATAAAATAAAAAAATAAAAAAAATTGTCCTATCAGGGACACATGACAATAAATTCTCTTGAACTCTCTTGAACTTGAACTCTTGTACCGGCCTCCACCGCCCTCCATCGAGGCAGAGAATTCCACAGACTCACAACTCTCTGTGAGAAAAAATGTTTCCTCCTCTCCGTTCTAAATAGCTTACCCCTTATTCATAAACTGTGGCCCCTGGTTCTGGACTCCATCGGGAATATGTTTCATGCCTCTATCATGTCCAAACCTTTAATAATCTTATATGTTTCAATAAGATACCCTCTCATCCTTCTAACCTCCAGAGTAACTTTGGCCAGCTCCTCCCTCATGGCTCCATAGTCCCCTTTATTCAACTGTAACACTAACACCTCCGATTTAGCCTTCTCCCTCTCCAATTGTAGATTAAACCTGACCATATTATGGTCACTACCTCCTAATGGCTCCTTAACCTCAAGTTCCTTTATCAAATCCGGTTCATTACATAACACTAAATCCAGAATTGCCTTCTCCCTGGTAGGCTCCAATACAAGCTGCTCTAAGAATCCATCACAGAGCCACTCCCCAAACTCCCTTTCTTGGGGTCCAGTACCAACCTGACTTGGAGGCCAAGTCACTGGATGAATTTAAGAGAGAGTTAGATAGAGCTCTAGGGGCTAGTGGAGTCAAGGGATATGGGGAGAAGGCAGGCACGGGTTATTGATAGGGGACGATCAGCCATGATCACAATGAATGGCAGTGCTGGATTGAAGGGCCGGATGGCCTCCTCCTGCACCTATTTTCTATGTTTCTATGTAATTCTATCTTTATACTCCCAATTTATCAATCCCTCCCCCCCACTATTTAGCTTAAACCCACACATGTAGCCCTGGCAAACCTGCCTGCCAGAACGTCAGTCCCCCTCTAGTTAAGGTGTAACCCGTCCCTTTTGTTCAGGTCAGCCCTACCCCAGAAGAGATCCCAATGGTCTATAAATCTAAATCCTTGCTCCCTGCACCAGCCCTCAGCCACACATTCAGGTCCCCTATCTCCCTGTTCCTGTCCTCACTAGCACGGAGTACTGGAAACAATCCAGAGTAAACATAGAAGCATAGAAAATAGGAGCAGGAGGAGGCCATTCGGCCCTTCATTGTGATCATGGCTGATCGTCCCCAATCAATAACCCGTGCCTGCCTTCTAAACATCCTAGAAGTCCTGCTTTTCAGTCTTCTTCCTAACTCCGAACTCACGTTGCAGAACCTCCTTCCACTTCTTCCCGATGTCGTTTTTTATTGATATCCTCAATAGATAGAGCATGGGTTTTGTAACAGAACAGGTCATCAATATGTTTAAGAAGGAACTGCAGGTGCTGGAAAATCGAAGGGAGACAAAAATGCTGGAGAAACTCAGCGGGTGAGGCAGCATCTATGGAGCGAAGGAAATAGGCAATGTTTCGGGCCGAAACCCTTCTTCAGACTTAATATTCTGGTTTCATAATGTTATTCACACCCATTTGATAAAATAAATTAATTTCTCATTGAAGTATCTATTTGAATGTCGCTCCAGTATTTTTGAATGGAATACAGTTCTGAAGCCAGCAAGGTCAAGCAGAATAGTTCAAGTTCAAATTACATTTATTGTCACATGCACCAATTGGTACAGTGAGATTTGAGTTACCATACAGCCATACGAATAAAAAAGAACACAATACATGATAGAATTTAACATAAACCTCCCTACACAGCGGAATCAACGTTCCCACTGTGAGGGAAGGCAATAAAGTTCAGTCATCTTCCTCATTGTTCACCCGTGGTCGGGGCCTTTGAGCCCTTCGCAGTCACCACTACGGACGGCCAGATGTTTCAGGCCCTCTTGCCGGGATGATCCGTCGTTGGAACGGAAGACCACACTCAGTGGCTTGGAGTTTCCAAATCGGCCACGAATCAGAGGCTCCCGAAGTCCACAGGCCGATCTGGGCGGCTATTCAATGCTGGCAACCCCCGGCAGTGGGTCCCAGGACTTCGCGATGTTAGAGTCAGCTCCGCAAACCACAGCTCCACGGTGTTAAACAGTAGGCCCAACACTCCGGAGCTCCACATGGCGACAGTGCTGCGCTGCTGCTGAAACTCTGGCTGGTCTCTGGCATGAAAGGCCATGCCAATCCAGATGGTAGGCCTCGAGGAGGGGGCGAAGATGCGACTCCGAGATAAGATGCATCCTCGATCAGGTAGTGACTGGGAAACAGTTTCTCCTCTTCCCCCCACCCACCCCCAACATAAAAAAGACTAAGAAACCTCCAGAAAACATACTTTTAGACAGACTAAAAATAATTTAAAAAAGGATGAAAGGACAGACTGCTGGCGAGGCTGCTGCGTGCAGCGCCACCCATTGACCCGATGAATGAAGGGGAATGCACGGGAAATAATCAGTGTCACAACTAGTTTAGAGTTAAAGTGCGGAAGCAGGCCATTTGCCCATCGAGTCCGTGCCGACCAGTAATCCCCGTACATTAACACTATTCCACACTAGGGACAATCTGACATTTATACCAGCCAATGAACCTACAAACATGCGCGTCTTTGGACTGTGGGAGGAAATTGAAGATCTCGAAGGAAACCCACATGATCACAGGGAGAACGTACAAACTCCTTACAGACAGCACCCATAGTGGGGATCGAACCCGGGTCTCCGGCGCTGCAATCGCTGTAAGGCAGTAACTATACCGCTGCACCACCGTGCAGCCCAGATTCTTTCAAAAGGGATCGTGAGCAGGTCATATTTTTTAACCTGTAACTCTACTGGTAAAATTAGATTTTGCAACTGCATTTTGTCTTCTCTCATTTCACCTGATGTGTTGTTGGACAAATTTGTGTATCGGTCTGTACCACAAACCAAGATATTCTGGTGCAAAGGGTGGTATTCCAAAACTTAATTGGGGCCAACAAAAGTGAATTCTCCATGAAGTGTAGTGGATAAAGAAGTCAAATAACCAAGCGGGTGTAAACTTTATTACAATAATACAATACAATAATACAATACAATACCATTTATTGTCATTTGAGCTTCAATGAGGCTCAAACGAAATTCTGTTTCCACAGCCATACAAACAAAGACAATTTCCTACAGACATACACACAATTTAATTCACACAAACATCCATCACAGTGAACCCACTGTGATGGAAGGCAAAGTCTTTTCTCTCCCCTGTTCTCCATTTTTCTCCCGATGTCCAAGCCCCAGGCGGGCGATGCTAAGTCCCACGGCCATTTTAGGCCGTGCCGGGCGATTTACGGCCCCGCTCCCGGTCTAAAAGTCACAATGTTGGAGCCCCCGGCGAGCGCTGGAATGTCCCACGGCCATGAAGCCGTGCCGGGCGATGTACGTCCCCGCTCCGGGTCGTTCCAACCCCGCGACACGGGCTGGAGAAGTCGCGTTGCGGGAGCTCCGGGAAGCGGTCTCTTCCCCCGGACCCGCGAGCTCCTGATGATTACCTTTCAACATATCAGAAACAGCAGATCTTAAATGATCATAATCTATCTATCTACACATAATTGAAACTCTGATCTCTCCTGTCAGTCACCCGGGACGGCAACTCCCAGACTGCGGTGGAGACGCCCCCTCCGGCACACCTTCGCCGCACTGATTGACCGGCTCCTCTGTCACGATAAAGCAGAAGGAGCTGAGCGAGCAGAGCTTGTGTGTCACCGTGGGTGGACAATAGACAATAGACAATAGGTGCAGGAGTAGGCCATTCGGGCCTTCGAGCCAGCACCACCATTCAATGTGATCATGACTGATTATTCACAATCAGTACCACGTTCCTGCCTTCATCTCATATCTCCTGTCTGCGCTATATTTAAGAGCCCTTGAAAGTATCCAGAGAACTCCACCGTCCTCCAAGGCAGAGAATTCCACAGACGCACAACTCTCTGTGTGAAAAAGTGTTTCCTCATCTCCGTTCTAAATGGCTTACCTCTTATTCTTAAACTAGACTAAGTGGGACCCGTTGGTTCCCAGTCACATGGGAGGTCTGGTTCCCCCAACACAACCCATTCCCCAATGCAATATTCCACCACTCACCCGTAACCCCTAACTGCGGCGTGGCTGACGGGTTCCTGTTGTGATGCCCCTGAACCCCCTCCTCCCCTCACCTCCCCACTCCACCCTTTGCCCTTCCCCCCATGCACACACACCATCCCCCCTCAACCCCCCATCAACTGTTAGTGGCTCTCCGGCGGCGCAGCCATTCCTGCCCATTGGGCGTAGAACAGATGGGTGGGTGTGGGGGTGCGAGCATCCTACAGCTGGGGACAGGGGACAGCTTCAGGTGGGGGGCTGTCGAGGGCGGTGGGGGGTGGGGGGGTGGTGGAAAGTGTCCTGCAGCCGGGGAGCGGGACAGCTTCAGACGTGGGCCGGTGGTGGGGGGGGGGGGGGGGAAGAGGCCTGCAGCGGGGGAGGGGAACGGCTTCTGGCGGGGGCTGTCAGGGGCCAGTGGGGGTGGGGGGGAGCGTGCTACAGCTGGCAGAAGGGGACGGATGTCCTGCAGCTGGGGACAGGGACGGCTTTAGGCGGGGGCCGTTTGTTGGGGGGGGAAGTATCCTGCAGCTGGGGGCGAGGACGGCTTCAGACAGGGGGCCAGCAGGCGCATCCTGTAGCCGAGGGAGAATGGCTTGAGGCGGGGTCCAGTGGGTGGGGGCACAGCTTCAGGCAGGGGCCGTGTGGGGGGGGGGGGGGAAGCAACCTGCAGCTGGGGACGGGGATGGTTTCAGGTGGGGGTAGAGCGTCCTGTAGCCGGGGGAGGGGAATGGCCTCTTGCGGGTGCCGGTGGGAGGGGGGGGGGGGGGGGGGGTTGGGAAGCGTCCTGCAGCTAAGCATGGGAATGGCTTCAGATGGGGGCGGGCTGGATTGTCTTGTAGCCGAGGGATGGAGACGGCTTCAGGTGGGGAGGGAAGGAGCGACCGTTTGCAGCTGGGGACGGTGACGGTTTCAGGTGAGGGCCGGCAGGAGCATCCTGCAGTCGAAGTAGGGAGATGGCTTGAGGAGGGGACCAGTGGGGGACGTCGATTTTAGGCAGGGACTGGTGGTAGTGGGGGGGTTGGGGGTGTGAGCATCTTGCAGCCGGGGGAGGGGAACAGCTTCAGGCGGGGTCCAGCTTGAGTGTCCTGTTGCTGGGGATGGCTTCAGGCGGGGGGGAGCATCTTGTAGTCAGGGGGAGGGGAACGGCTTCATGCAGGGGCTGGTGTGCGGTGTGTGTCCTGCAGCCGCAGTCAGGTGGTGGCCTGTGTGGGGGGTTTCTGCAGGGCTAGTACATGCGTCATGGGCCGAAGGGACTGGTTTCCGGAGGGCTAGTACAGACATTGTGGGATGAAGGGACTTTTCTTGGGCTAGTACAGGTGCTGAGGGAGCCGCGTGCCGGTGGGCCAGGGGCGGGGCCGGGCGCTTGTGGGGCCGGGCGCTGGTGTGGGCCGGGCGCTTGTGGGGCGGGCGGTGGTGGTGGTGGGAAGGAGAGTGGGGGAGGCGTGGTGTGGCCGGGCGCTGGTGTGGGGAAGGGAGTGGTGTGGGGCGGGAGATTGTGGGGCCGGGGATGGTGTGGGACGGGAGATTGTGGGGCCGGGAGATTGTGGGGAGGGAGCCTTGTGGGGCCGGGCGCTGGTGTGGGCCGGGCGCTGGTGTGGGCCGGGCGATTGTGGGGGGGCGTTGTGGGGCCGGGAGTGGTGTGGGGCGGGCGCTTGTGGGGCCGGCGCTTGTGTGGGAGGGCGCTTGTGGGGCCGGGGATTGTGGGGCGGGCGTGGTGTGGGCCGGGCTGGTGTGGGACGGGGCTTGGGGGGCCGGGCGTGGTGTGGGGCGGAGCGCTTGTGGGGCGGGCGCTTGTGTGGGGGGCGCTTGTGGGGCGGGCCTTGTGGGGCCGGGCGCTTGTGGGGCCGGGCGCTGGTGTGGGCCGGGCGCTTGTGGGGCCGGGCGCTGGTGTGGGCCGGGCGCTTGTGGGGCCGGGCGCTGGTGTGGGCCGGGCGCTGGTGTGGGGCCGGGCGCTGGTGTGGGGCCGGGCGCTTGTGGGGCCGGGCGCTGGTGTGGGCCGGGCGCTTGTGGGGCCGGGCGCTTGTGGGGCCGGGCGCTGGTGTGGGCCGGGCGCTGGTGTGGGCCGGGCGCTTGTGGGGCCGGGCGCTGGTGTGGGCCGGGCGCTGGTGTGGGCCGGGCGCTTGTGGGGCCGGGCGCTGGTGTGGGCCGGGCGCTTGTGGGGCCGGGCGCTTGTGGGGCCGGGCGCTTGTGGGGCCGGGCGCTGGTGTGGGCCGGGCGCTTGTGGGGCCGGGCGCTTGTGGGGCCGGGCGCTTGTGGGGCCGGGCGCTGGTGTGGGCCGGGCGCTTGTGGGGCCGGGCGCTGGTGTGGGGCGGGCGCTTGTGGGGCGGGGCGTTTGTGGGGCCGGGCGCTTGTGGGGCCGGGCGCTGGTGTGGGCCAACGCCCTCGCACTTTCACCGGTCCTCACCTGAAGCCTTCCCCATCCCCAACTGCAGGACTAGTCCAAAAACAAGTCCATTCGGCCCACAATGGCCATACTAGCCCTATGGAGAATAGTCCCTTTGGCCCACAACACCCATACTAGCCCTCCAGAAGGCACCCCCACTGGCCCTCCCGCCTGCGGCCATCCCCGGCTGCAGGACGCACTCCCCCCACCACCCCCGCCTGAAGGTGTCTGTCCCCAGCTGCAGGACACTTCCACCACCCCCGCCTGAAGCCGTCCCTGTCCCCAGCTGCTGGATGAGGGCTTCAGGTGGTGGCCGGTGGGGTGCGGCAGCGGCAGGCCACAGCAGTGCTCACTCCCCACCAGCGCCCAACAGTCCCCCCCACTGGCACCCGACAGCACCCGCTTTATGCCTCCCCACCTGTAGGACGCACCCTCACTGGACCCCGACAGCACCCAACAGCCCCCGCCTGAAGCTGACCCCTCCCTCGTCTGCAGGCCGCTTCCCCCTCCCCCACCAGCTCAAAAAGCACCAGCTTGAAGCCATCCCTTTTCCCCAGCTGTAGGACATTCACCCACCCACCACCGGCCCCTGACAGCCCCCACCTGAAGCCTTCCCCTCCCCCAGCTGCTGGACACTCGTCCCCCCCCCCCCCGACCCCCAACAGCCCCCACTTGAAGCAATCCCCCTCCTTCCGGCTGCAGGACTCTCCCCCCTGACAGCCCCCAACTGAAGCCATCCCTCTCCCCAGCCTGGAGGATGTTCACCGCACCCCTGACAGCCCCTGCCTGAAGCTATCCCCTCCCTCAGTTGAGGGATGATCACCCTCCTCCTCAGGCTGCAGGCCGACCCCCCCGACAGCCTCCGCCTCAAGAACAGAGAACAATGAGTGATCCTAATATCATGATTGATGAGAAGCATCATGATCAGGCTCTGTTGTAAATTCATGACAAGCTTGAGAATTACAACAAAACAATGGGATGCTTTCATTTGCCAAGAAATGGAAGGATGCACCTTGATGACGACAATCCAGAATTCCTGCAGGAATTGCAACACAATAGACCTGAACAACAGCACATTTTTGAGGTGAATGAGCCTCTGCTGGATGCTGATCAGAGAGCAGTGTATGACCAGGTGTCCAAATGCTTGAAAAATAAGCTTTCTTCAATGTTTTTCATTGATTCACCAGGCGGAACGGGAAAAACATTTATCACCAATTTGATCCTCTCCAAAGTTAATCAAGGTGATGTGGCTATTGCTGTAGCATCCTCTGGGATAGCAGCTAAATCAATGCCTGGTGGAACAACTGCACATTCTCGATTCAAGATACCCATTCAAGTGACCGAGGATACAAGAAGACCCATTCAAGTGACCGAGGACGAGAAGAACTCTAAGACAATACGTTTGATGAGGCAAGTGAAACTAATTGTTTGGGATGAATGCTCAATAATTAGGAGGTGGACAGAACTCTTCAAGATGTATGCACCAGCACTAAGCCTGTTGGCGGCATTCTTACCATTTGACAACTCCTTCCTGGAGTAAAAAGGGGAACTTATGCTGATGTTGAAAATTCCTGCACCAAAACTTTTCACCAAGTTTTAATTGCAGACAAATAAGCGATTGAGAGAGGAAGAAGTAGCTATGTTACAATACTTACCTTCAGCGGCGCTGCAATTCTGCCACTGGCCGTGTGCGCGATTTTGGCGCATTTGAGGGGGGGGGGGGGGTTAAAACGCCTTTTTTTTCTTACCTTGTCCTGGATTATATTTGGTTGGAGTGCAAGATTTTGTTGAAGAATCGTTCCGACCGGCGTTCTGTCTATTTTTTTTTTTTTAAATCGCCCGACTAGGTCAGCGCTGGAGTCATTTTAAAATCAGCTTCTAAAGCCGTCAACGCCGACAACGGGGACGGATTTCATGCAGGTGACAGGTAAAAGAAAGTGGTTTATTTTTATGTATAAAAGTGGTAATTTCCGAGTATGAAAATGGCCATAACTTTTTTAATACTGAAGATATTAAAGTGAATTAGGTGACATTAAACTGCTTTTTATGCTTTATCTGATGGGATACATTACAGACTTGATTTTTTAAATCTCAAAATTTTGTAACATTGCTATTCTCAATTTCTGTTGAAAGTTGGAGAAGACGAGATTTTAAAGAATGAAGACATCACACTGGAGGATTGTAATGATTTCATCTATCCCACATTTGACAATCCTACAGAATTATTCTCCAACAATTGTTTCTTGGTTCCATAGAACCAAGATGAGAAGCATCAATTCTCCATGTGTCAGACTCTTCCCTGGAATCATTAAGTTTTACTTTTCTTCCAATGCTGTCACTGAGGGAACTAATGCTACTAACTTCCCAACAGAATTCCTCGATTCTTTCAAGATCTCTGGATTACCACCATACAAATTGGAGTTCAAAGAAGGATCTCCGATCATGTTAATAATGGAATCCCCAAAGCTATGCAATGGAATAAGGATGATTGTGGAAGAGCTACACAATAATCTGATCATTGCAAAAATCAACATGGGAGCCTTCAAAGTTGACATTGTTCTCATTCCTAGGATAACGCTCGATTTGACAGAAGGCAAACACATTCCCCTTCAGCAGAGCCAATTCCCTATTCAGTCAAGTTTTGCTATGACGATCCATAAAGCGCAAGGACAAACCATGGAGAAAATGTTGATATACCTTGACAAACTAGCATTTCAGCATGGACAACTGTCCTTCACCTTACGGAGGAAAGGTGAAGGAAAATGTCAAATTTTTCATGAAGGATGGAACTTCAACCAAGAATGTTGTCATTAAACGCATGCTTGTATTGAACGATGACTTCTGAGGTAAATTCTCAGATTTTTTTCCAGTTAAAGTTTGACCACTCAATAATGATTCTACATTTAAATTGTGTTTCTTTTTTTTCATCAATAGCAAAGAGACTTTGAGACGGTGTGCAACCGAACGCAACATGAGAGGCAAAAAGAAAGAAATTAACTGAATAAATCTCATCTTTAACTTTCAAATTACTGTCAAAAGGCCAACATACCATTTGCTTTCTTCACTGCCCGTTGTATCTGCATGCTTACTTTCATAGACTGATGAACAAGGACCCCCAGATCCTGTTGAACTTCCACTTTTCCAAACTTGACGCCATTTAGACAGTAATCTGCCTTCCTGGTTTTGTTACCAAAGTGGATAACCTCACATTTATCCACATTAAACTTCATCTGCCATGCATCTGCCCGCTCCCATAACCTGTCAAAGTCACCCTGCATTCTCATAGCATACTCCTCACAGTTCACACTGCCACCCAGCTTTATGCCATCTGCAAATTTGCTAATGTTACTTTGAATCCCTTCATCCAAGTCATTGTAAATAGCTACGGTCCCAGCACCGAGCCTTGCGGTACCCCACTAGTCACTGCCTGCCATTCCGAAAGGGACCCGTTAATCCCTACTCTTTGTTTCCTGTCTGCCAACAACTTCCCTATCCATGTCAGCACTCTACGCCCAATACCATGTGCCCTAATTTTGCCCACTAATCTCCCATGTGGGACCTTATCAAATGCTTTCTGAAAGTCCAGGTACACTACATCCATTGGCTCTCCTTGTCCATTTTCTGAGTTACATCTTCAAAAATTCCAGAAGATTAGACAAGCATGATTTCCCCTTTGTAAATCCATGCTGACTCGGACCGATCCTGTTACTGCTATCCAAATGTGCGGCTATCTCATCTTTGATAATTGACTCCAGCATCTTCCCCACCACCACCGATGTCCGGCTAACTGGCCTATAATTCCCTGTTTTCTCTCTCCCGCCTTTCTTAAAAAGTGGGATAACATTAGCTACCCTCCAATCCACAGGAACTGATCCTGAGTCTATAGAACATTGGAAAATTATCATCAATGCATCCATGATTTTGAGAGCCTTAAGTACCCTGGGATGCAGACAATCAGGCCCTGGGGATTTATCAGCTTTCAGTCCCATCAGTCTATCCAACACCATGTCCTGCCTAATGTGGATCACAATGGGAACCCAATGATCGGGAATGGCTACACCGCCAGAGAGCCGCTAAGAGTGGAGGGGGAAGGTTAAGGGGGGGATGGAGTGAGTGCATGGACTGAGGGGGGTGTGCAAGGGGCAGAGTGGGGGGCGGTGAGGGGAGGAGGGGGGATTAGGGGCATCACAACGGGAACCCATCAGCTGCGCCCACACAGTTGGGGTTATGGGTAAGTGGCGGAATATTGCATTGGGGGCCAGGCCACCCATGTGACAATGGGACCCAACGGGTCCCACTTAGTTTAGTATCATCTATTTAGACACAAAAAGTTGGAATAACTTAACGGGACAGGCAGCATCTCTGGAGAGAAGGAATGGGTGATGTTTCGGGCCGAGACCCTTCAGACCTCTATTTGATTGGCAATGTGCAACTAATATCAAATATATTAATCTGACCCATTTGAAATCAAACTGTTCAAATAATATGTCTCCAGGTCATGCGGCATACAAACCATAGTTTAGTTATTTTTTTGTTTAGAGATACAGCATGGGAACAGGCCGTTTGGCCCCCCCGAGTCCATGCCGACCTGTGATCCCCGTACGTTAACACTATCCTACACATGCTAGAGACAATTTACAATTTTATCGAAGCCAATTAACCTACAAACTTGAATGTCTTTGGAGTGTGGACGGAAACTGGAGTACCTGGAGAAAACTCATGCGTTCACAGGGAGAACGTACAAACTTCGTACAGACAGCACTCGTGGTCAGGATCAAACCTTGGTCTCTGGTGCTGTAAGGCAGCAACTCTACCGCTGTGCCCATCATAGACACGTGGATCATCAAGTACCCATCTTTTTTAATAGGAAAATTATCAATAACACACAGCAAATCATCCCAACTCTAGAGCTTGGAAAATCAGATTAATTACAAAACTTCTCACCATTAATCTCAAATATCTGCTTCCATTTGCTCAATAAACCATGTACCACTTTTAAATAAGAATATTCTGATGCTAAACTCTACATTTGTTATGTAGACAATATTGAGCAAGGAACAGATAGATTCATTTCACTTTTCCAAAATTAAATAATTATTGAGGTTTTTCTTACATTTTTGTTTTGTTGAATTTTAGCATGCATGTATGCTTTGTGGTTTTACAATGCTGTTGCATCTCCTGAGAGAAAGCTGAATGATCTGAAGTGGCAACTTTCAGACGAGGCTTTAAAAAGCCCCTGTGTTGATCTTTCAAGTGGATGTCAAATATTTTTTAAAACTCTCTTCATTGTTGAACAGTCATTCTCACTGTAGGCTATATCCAATATCATTCAGCAAATAGATTTTTAGGCAATGATTTGTTGTGGAAATGTTCAATTTAGCTGCTGTGTTTCGCAGCATGGTTTGGGAACAGCTCCATCCAAGCTCCGGGAAATTGCAGAGAATTGTGGACGCGGCCCAGACCATCACACAAACCAACCTCCCTTCCATTGGACCAGTCAAGGGCCAGTCTCACCTCGGTCACTCCCTCATCTCCCCTCTCCCATTGGGCAAAAGTTATAGGTGTGAAAATGCACACCTCCAGATTTAGGGACAGTTTCTTCTCAGCTGTTATCAGGCAACTAAACCATCCTACCAACAACTTACACTAAACATTATTCACATTATTCCCTATATCATGCATCTGCATATTGTGAAAAGCTCAATTGTAAACAAGTATTGACTTTCCGTTGCAACAAAAACTTTTCACGCACGTGACAATAAACTAAACTGAACCAAACTAAACTAAGAAATGAACATAAATAATGCATCAGAAGAAAGTGCTGGAGGAATGCAGTGGTTCAAGCAGCATCTGTGGAAGGAATGGACAGACAACAGTGTCGGTCAGGACCCTTCTTCAGATTTTGTGTGAGAAAACTGCAGATGCTGGATAAAATCGAAGGTAAACACAAAATGCTGGAGTAACTGAGCGAAAGTTGGAAAAAAAGAGTTGGGGTTAGGACAAAATCTGGCAAGTGGAGATAGGTGAGGAGGAGGTGGTGTTGATTGGAAGATGTGTGGAGTAAGTGACAAAGGCTAGAGGTAAAAATGAGACAAAATGGTGTCAGATAAGGAATGATACGATACGATAGAACTTTATTTATCCCAGGAGGGAAATTTATCTGCCAACAGCCATAAAAAGGGGATCGAAAATGGGAATGTGGGACTTGAGGACAGGAATTGAGGGCAGAGGAGGGAACGGGAGCAGGGTGACTGTGATGATGGGAGATTGTGGGGGAATATCTTCATGCCAGGGTGGGGATGCAGGGGAAAGGAGGGGGTCTATTCCACTGAACTGTTCATTGGTGCCTCCCCGGCCCTTACTCTCCCATACGTCAATCATTCTGCAGAAGGGTCCTGACAAGAATCATCATCTGTCATCATCATCTGAGCAAAAGGATTTGAGTATAGGAGCAGGGAGGTTTTACTGCAGTTGTACAGGGCCTTGGTGAGACCACACCTGGAGTATTGCGTACAATTTTGGTCTCCTAATCTGACGAAGGACATTCTTGCCATAGAGGGAGTACAGAGAAGGTTCACCAGACTGATTCCTGGGATGTCAGGACTTTCATATGAAGAAAGACTGGATAGACTCGGCTTGTACTCGCTAACATTTAGAAGATTGAGGATCTTATAGAAACTTATAAAATTCTTAATGGGTTGGACAGGCTAGATGCAGGAAGATTGTTCCCGATGTTGGGGAAGTCCACAGTTTAAGGATAAAGGGGAAATCTTTTAGGACTGAGATGAGAAAAACATTTTTTACACAGAGAGTGGTGAATCTCTGGAATTATCTGCCACAGAATGTAGTTGAGGCCAGTTCATTGGCTATATTTAAGAGGGAGTTAGATGTGGCCCTTGTGGCTAAAGGGATCAGGGGGTATGGAGAGGAAGCAGGTACAGGATACTGCATTGGATGATCAGCAATGACCATATTGAATGGCGGTGCAGGCTCGAAGGGCCGAATGGTCTACTCCTGCACCTATTTTCTATGTTTCTATGTCTATTCCCACCACAGATGTTGCCTGACCCACTGAGTTGCTCCAGCACTTTAGTTTTTACTAAAATAGGTCTGCAATATCGTGTGTCTAAAAATAATTTGATTTGGGATGCCCTGCTTGAACCAATTGTGCATATACTGCCATGAAATGTACATATATGCAAACCTTTGTGATTTTATGTTAAACGCATGAAATAAAAGCCGCTGAATTAATATTAATTTTTAAAAAGGAAGGGTAAATAACTACGACACCTCTCTCTCATTCATGTTCTTTCTGTCCCCATCACAGGGTACAGGCTCTCAGCTGACATCTACTATATCATACCTGCCAACTAGTCCGATTTTGTCGTATTTGTTCCGATTTTTAAGTTTAAAAAGTGTGAAAAATCGGAACAGTAAGATTATAAAATGAGGGAATAAACGGCCAATCAACCGCTGTCTCTTAGAGGGTTGCGTCGAATCACCGACCAGCTTCCTATAAAATTCCCGTCCAATCAGCCGCTGTCTCC
The DNA here is from genome assembly GCF_010909765.2 of Amblyraja radiata. Classification (NCBI taxonomy): domain Eukaryota; kingdom Metazoa; phylum Chordata; class Chondrichthyes; order Rajiformes; family Rajidae; genus Amblyraja; species Amblyraja radiata. Next base: position 36,180,294 of record NC_045982.1, on the reverse strand, counting down.
AAGGGCATTGTGTCCAATCACATAATGCGCTGGTCACTCAGCGGCCAATCAGAAGCTGTTTCCGAGGAGCGTTGCGGCCAATCACCGACCAGCGTCCCTTACTGAAGCAGAAGATGACTTCTGCCAACACTTTTTCTCTGCTGTTTGCACACAGTGCTAGGCAAAGAGATATTTCAGGTAACATTCTTTGTAAAGATTTTTTTAGCTGTACGAAGTCATTTATTTAATGAAATATTTATCTTTTGGGGTGTAGCGGCGCCTGCTGGCGTACGTAGAGATCGAACCCGGCGTTCGGAAGCCGCGGTCACGTGACTTGGGAGGGGCTGCTTGTTTCGTGCAGTTTTTGCTTGCGTGCGTTAGTTCAGCGCTGACCACCGTTGTGGGCAGATGTGTCTAAAGAACCTGTGTGCTGGAAATCGAACTTTTGAATAAAGATCTGTTGGAAACCCCAGTTGTCGTTCTTCAGTCCGCCAAATTGGTGACCCCGACCTGTCTAGCCGTCGTTAGACAAGATGAATTATGCAGGAACCAACCAGCACGAGGCAGGGCTCACCGGCCTTCAAACTGCCAGCCTTTTGGCCTGATCAACCTCAAGTGTGGTTCGCCCATGTTGAGGCACATTTCCACCTTCATTGCATCGTGGCGGACGACATAATGTATTTCCATGTGGTGGGGGCATTGCCGCAGGACTGTGCCTCGAGGTTGTTGCCCTACATCAGGGACCCGCCGTCCATCGGCAAATACGAAGGGCTGAAGGCCCTGCTGCTCCACGCTTACGGTCTCAGCCGCAGAGACAGGGCAGCGAAGCTGCTGCACATGGACTGTGTTGGCGACCGGCAGCCTTCAACCATCATGGCGAAGATGTTAGCCCTGATGGACGGGCACCGCCCAAGTCTGCATTTCGAACAGGTGTTCCTGGAGCAGATGCCTGACCAAGTCCAGCTAATGCTTGCTGGAGCTCATTTCAGCGACCTGCAACAACTTGCGGTGAGAGCTGACGAAATGTGGGCTTTTTTTTGTTTTAGCCCGCCCCCTGGTCGCACGACGGGTGCAGCCGAGTGGACGAAGACGAAGCCCAGCCCAGCGCCGAAGAAGAACCGCCGCGGCCAGTGGTCTACAGTCAACGCAGACGGTGCTCCTACCACCAACGATACGGACCCGAAGCCCGAAGATGTCGGAGCCCCTGCTCATACCCGGGAAATGCCCCGGCCGATTATCCATAGAGGCGAACGCGATCGGCCCAAACGAACGCCTCTACGTCTGCGATCGCCATTCCTGCCACCGTTTCCTGGTGGAGCCCGGTGCCCATACCAGCATCCTGCCTCTGAGCGCCCGAGATATTTGCGCCGGTAAGGTAGGATCCGTCCTCTCGGCTGTTAACGAGAGCGGACCGCGAACCTAAATTTCGACTCCCGCCCGTACAGGTGGAAGTTTATCGTTGCTGACGTCGCCCAACTGATCCTGGAGGCCGATTTCTTGCACGTGTTCTCCCTGTTAGTCGTTGTGCAAGGTGGACGTATGGTCCCTGTGTCGGACCCATGCCCTGCCAAGCCGCCCAACCCTGAGATCCAGCCACCTTTCGCAGCCCTGCTCGCCGACTTCCCAGTGTTGCTCATGCCCCGGATCGACGGGATCGCGCCCCGTCATGGCATGGTCCATCACATTCCCACCGAGGGCCCGCCGTACACACCTGCGCGCGCCGTCTCCCGCCCGATAAACTGCGCATCGCACGAGACGAGTTCCAACTTATGGAGGACCAAGAGATCATCTGGCGGTCGGATATCCCCTGGGCTTCCCCACTACACATGGTGCCCAAAGCGTCCGGGGGTTGGAGATGTTGGGGTGATTACAAAAGTTTGAACGTGGTAACCTCAGCCGATCGGTAACCAGTCCCGAACATCCAGGATTTCTCGGCCCATCTGGAAGGTGCGACCTTCTTCTCGAAGGTTGACCTTACTCACGGGTATAATCAAATCCACCCCGACGACGTCCTTAAAACGGTCTCCATTACCCCTTTCAGTCTTTTCGAATAGCTTAGAATGCCTTTTGGCTTGAAGAACGCTGCTCAGGCGTTCCAAAGGCTAATTAATCAGGTCGGTCGGGGTTTGCCGTTCATTTTCATTCACCTGGATGATATCCTGGTGGCCAGCAGCTCACGGGCGGAGCATGTCAGGCACCTCAGCGTACTTTTCGAACGGCTGCGCAAACAATGGTTGGTGATCAACCCAGCGAAGTGCCAGTTCGGGATGCGCTCCATTTCCTTCTTGGATGGTAGCATCACCTCCCACGGCGCGCAGCCACTGCCCGAGAAGGTCGACGCTATCCATTGGTTTCCGAGGCCCCTATTGGTCAAGGGTCTACAGGAGTTTATCGGGATGGTTAACTTCTAACACCGATTTGTCCTGTCAGCAGCCGCCATCATGCGGCCGTTGTTCCAATGCATGGCCGGTAAGCCAAAAGACCTGGTCTGGTCTAGTCAAGTTAAGTCAAGTCAAGTCAAGGGTTATGGTATGAGTGCAGGCAGGTGGGACTAAGGGAAAAAAGTTGTTCGGCATGGACTTGTAGGGCCGAGATGGCCTGTTTCCGTGCTGTAATTGTTATATTCTATATAAGTCAAGTCAAGTTTATTTGTCACATACACATACGAGATGTGCAGTGAAATGAAAGTGGCAATGCTCGCGGACTTTTGTGCAAAAAGACAAACAAACAAACAACCTATAAACACAATCATAACACACATATACCTTTACATAATAAATAATGGAAGGAAAAACGTTCAGTAGAGTTAGTCCCTGGTGAGATAGGCGTTTACAGTCCGAATGGCCTCTGGGAAGAAACTCCTTCTCAACCTCTCTGTTCTCACCGCATGGCAACGGAGGCGTTTGCCTGACCGTAGCAGCTGGAACAGTCCGTTGCAGGGGTGGAAGGGGTCTCTCATGATATTGTTGGCTCTGGAGTTGCACCTCCTGATGTATAGTTCCTGCAGGGGGGCAAGTGAAGTTCCCATAGTGCGTTCGGCCGAACGCACTACTCTCTGCAGAGCCTTCTTGTCCTGGGCAGAGCAATTCCCAAACCAGATGGTAATGTTCCCGGACAAGATGCTTTCCACCGCCGCTGCGTAGAAGCACTGGAGGATCCTCGGAGACACTCTGAATTTCCTCAATTGCCTGAGGTGGTAAAGGCGCTGCCTTGCCTTACTCACGAGTGCTGAGGCGTGTGATGCCCATGTCATATCCTCGGAGACGTGGACTCCCAGATATTTAAAACAGTTCACCCTATCCACAGGATCCCCATTTATCCTCAATGGAGTGTACATCCTCGGATGATGTGCCCTCCTAAAGTCCATGATCAGCTCCTTCGTTTTTTTGATGTTCAAGAGGAGGCTGTTATCCTGGCACCAGAGTGCTAGACCAGCCACCTCCTCCCGGTAGGCCTTCTCATCGTTGTCTGAGATCAGGCCCACCACCACAGTGTCATCAGCAAACTTAATTATTGAGTTGGAGCTGAACCTAGCCACACAGTCATGTGTGTACAGGAAGTACAATAGGGGGCTGAGGACTCAACCCTGGGGCGATCCTGTGCTCAGGGTGAGGGACTTCGATGTATTCCCTCCCATCTTGACTACCTGGGGCCTGGCGGTGAGAAAGTCCAGGACCCAGGCACACAGGGAGGTGTTGAGCCCCAATTCTATGAGCTTCCCGGCCAGTGTGGTGGGGACTATCGTGTTGAAGGCTGAACTGTAGTCTATGAACAGCATCCTCACGTAGCCCCCCTTCTGGCTGTCAAGATGAGAGAGAGCGGTGTGCAAATCCTGGGAGACCGCATCGTCCGTGGATCTGTTCGGACGGTATGCGAACTGCAACGAGTCCATGTTCCGAGAGAGGAAGGCGCAGATGTGTTTCTTCACCAGCCTCTCAAAGCATTTCATGACTACTGAGGTAAGGGTCACCGGACGGTAGTCATTCAGACAGGCTGGGGAGGCATTTTTAGGTACCGGTACAATGGTAGATTTTTTGAAGCAGGCAGGGACCACGGACTTGTCCCGGGAGAGGTTGAATAATGTAGTGAGCACTGGAGCTAGCTGCGTAGCACAGGACTTGAGTACTCGCCCCGGGATGCCATCGGGGCCTGCAGCTTTCCTCGTGTTCACCCGTGTCAGAGCCCTCCTCACGTCATGCTCGGGCAGCGAGAATGTGTGCACATTCCTCCCTTCAGCTTCGGTAGCCAGCCCGCTGGCGGTATTGTCGATAGTCGGCAGACCTGGGGTGGTGTTGCCCCTCTCAAAACGAGCGTAAAAGGAGTTCAGGTCATCAGCTAGGGAGGTGCCGGCAATTGCGGATGAGGGAGGGGTGCTCCGGTAGTTGGTTACAATCCGTAGCCCCTGCCACAGGCTTCTGGTGTCCTGCTGCTCCATCTGTAACTCCATCTTGTCTCTGTACCTCCTCTTTGCGTCCTTCACCGCCCTTCGCAGTCGGTAGGACTCTGCCTTGTAGACATCCATGTTTCCTGATGCCAGGCCCGAGTTGTAGGCAGTGGTGCGAGCATTCAGAGCCACACGAACAGATCTGTGGGGACGATGTTGTCGGTTACTGTTGCGATGAAGTCCGTGACTGCTTCCGCGAACTCACTGACGTCACTGGAACTTGCTTGGAACATATTCCAGTCGACATCACTCAGTGCATCTTGCAGCATGGCCTCTGACTGGTCGGACCACCGCTTTACGTCCCTCGTCTCTACCGCTTCCCGAACTATCCTCTGTTTATACTGTTTATAAGGAAGCACAGTAGGCGTTCGAGGGGGCTAAGACCGCATTGGCCAAGGCCACTATGCTAGAACACCCTAGGGCGTCAGCCCAAACGGCCCTCACTGTAGACGCTTCCGACGTCGCGGTAGGCGCCGTCCTTGAGCAGCATGTAGGTAGTCGCTGGCATTCTTCAGCAGGCAGCTGCGAGCCCCCGAAGTTAAGTACAGCGCTTTCGATCGGGAGATCCTCGCACTTTACCTAGCAATCCGCCATTTTTGCTGTTTCCTGGAGGGGCGCGCTTTCACTGCATTCACAGATCACAAGCCACTAACATACGCCTTGTCCAAGGTATCTGACCCCTGGTCTGCCAGACTGCAACGGCACCTCAGCTACATTTCCGAATTCACGTCCAATATTCGGCATGTGGCAGGGAAGCTGAACGTTGTGGCTGATGCGTTATCCCGTCCAGCGCAGCCCGAAGTCTCAGTGCTTAGCCTAGGCGTAGATTATGCGGAGCTGCCCGCTGCCCAACAGGCAGATGCCGGTATGGAGGTTTACCAAAATGCTGAATCAGGGCTCAAGCTGGTTAAGTTGTCTTGCGGCACCGCCGGGGTGCGAGTCCTTTGCGATATCTCCACGGGCAAAGCCCATCCCATTGTCCCAGTTGCTTGGCGGCGGCGGATTTTCGACTATCCACAGCCTAGCGCACCCGTCCATTCGCGCCACCTCTGCCTTGGTCGCGGCAAAGTTCGTCTGGCATGGGTTGAGGAAGCAGGTCGCAGCATGGGCTCGTTCCCATGCCAGACTTCCAAAGTGCAGACACGTGCACCCGCCGGTCCAGGATTTTGCCGTCCCGGAAGGCAGGTTCCTGCACATCCACGTCGACCTACTCACCTACTGACCATCGTGGACAGGTTTACCAGGTGGGCGGAGGCGAAACCGTTAATGGATACCTCCGCTGAGGCACGCGCGAGGTCCAACGGGTTGGTTGAGCATTTCCACAGGCACTTCAAGTCGGCGTTGAAAGCTCGACTCACCGGCCCAGATTGGGTCGACCAGTTACCTTGGGCCCTCCTAGGCATCAGAACAAAGCCTATGGAGGACCTCAAAGGCTCCTCGGCTGAGTTGGTTTATAGCTCGGTTTTGCGAGTTCCCGGGGATTTCTTGTCTGTCCCCCAAGACCAAGAGGTCCCGGTTTCAGCGTTGATAGCGGACCTTCGCGAACGGGTGCGGGCTTTGGTCCCGGTTCCCACTTCCTGGCATGGTTCGTATTCGGTGCATGTGCCTACTATGTTACGGGATTGTGTTTATGTTTTTCTCTGTAGAGATGCTCATCGCTCGCCATTACAGTGGGTGTACGAGGGTCCGTACAAGGTGCTCAGTACTGGTGCCTTGACGTTCACTTTGGACATGGGTGGCAGGGAGGAGTTCGTCTCCGTGAGCCGCCTTAAGCCAGCACACGTCGACGAAGATAGCCCAGTGACAGTGGCAACTCCGCGGCGTAGAGGACGTCCACCTGCTGTTTTACCGCCCTCTGCCCCTGTTACCCCCAGTCATGTTTCTCTGGTCCCCTTTGTTATGCCCATCCCTCGTTCGTGTTTTTCGCGTCCCTCCAGTCCTGTTCTGCCAGTCCCTACGGTTATGCTCGCCCCGCGACCTCGGACTACGCGTTCCGGTCGAACCGTCCGTTTACCCGTACGTTCTCCTACCGCGGATTCTGGGGGGGGGGGCCATGTAGCGGCGCCTGCTGGCGTATGCAGAGATTCGGAAGCCGCGGTCATGTGACTTGGGAGGGGCTGCTTGTTTCGTGCAGTTTTTGCTTGCGCGCGTTAGCTCAGCGCTGACCACCTTTGTGGGCAGACGTGTCTAAAGAACCTGTATGCTGGAAATCGAACTTTTGAATAAAGATCTGTTGGAAACCCCAGTTGTTGTTCTTGAGACCGCCAAAGGGGGTTATGCCGAGGTGAGAGAGGGAATGAGAGAGAAATGAGAGGGAGAGAGCAAGAGAGAGAGAGAGAGAGAGAGATGAGGAGTGGGAGAGAGAGGGCGTGAGAGAGAGAGGGAGGGTGAGAGAGGGAGAGCGCTCGTTTGGCTCAGCGAACAGTTCGTGATTGCGTGAGAGAGTGTCTTGATAGAGATGCGCGAGGCCTCTCTCTCTCTCTCTCTCGTCTCCTCTCATCTCTCTCCTCTCTCTCTCTCCTCTGCTCTCGCTCTCTCTCTCTCCTCCTTCTCGCTCTCTCTCTTCTCTCTCTCGCTCTCTCCTGTCGTCTCCTCGACATCTCTCCTCCCTCTCAGAACGAAAGAAAGAAAGAAAGAAAGAAAGAAAGAAAGAATGAAATATAGAGAGATTCCAGCCTCTTAACATTTCCCCAGGCCATGGGGAAACGTTGCTACCAAATGACTTTCAATGATAAACTTCTGGATAATGCAAAAAAGCAGCTAAGACATATAATACACAATAAATTGTATTACAACTGCACATTAAAAAAAAAATCAGCAAAATGTGATTTCAGGTACTAGAATACTGAAATCCTCTGACAAAAATTGGTGACTGAATATATCGTGATATTGGCAAACTACTAAAAAAGACGTAAAAACCAGGAGCTAAGGCGGGCCCCTGGACCCCACCCGTAATGGGCGAGCTCGTACTCTGTCAACCCGCTTACTCAGAGTAAGATTTTTCATTTTCAAATGTAGGCAGGTATGCTATATATACATCATCTCCCAGTTATCTGACCACACTTCTCCCCCTACTCTGCCTCATGCAAAGATGCTATCCCCTACTCTCAGTTCCTATCTCTACTGAATCTGCTCCCAAGATCAGACTTTCCATTCGGGGACATCCGAGATATCGTCTTTTGTTAGTAGAAGTGTTCCCCCCTATCATCATAGATGGATCATCCTCCGACATTTCCATCACCTCCATTGCGATTATACCACCAGTCACATCTTCTCATCTCCACCCCTTTCCACCTTCCACAGAGACTGCTTTCACTGCAACTCCTTGGCTCGCTCATCTCTTCTACCCAAACCACCAAAAATTGCATGGGTATTTTCCCTTGTAATCGCAGGAGATGCAACATCGTTCCCTATACCTCCTCCCTGCCTCCACCCGCAGACTCCAGCAGTCCTTTCAGGTGAGACAGAGGTTTACGTGTACCTCCTCTTACCTCATTTCCTGCACCCGGTGTTCCACATGTAGTCTTCTGTACATCGGTGAGACCAATAAGTCCTTGTCTGACATGTGGGAACTGTTTAAAGGCCAGTTGATCCATGTTCAGAACTGGCATGTTCCAATAAGGAGGAGGGATAAGGATGGCAAAGGAATGGAACCTTGGATGACCAAAGCGGTTGTAAATCTGGTCAAAAGAAAATGGAAGTGCATGCAAGGTTGTAATCAGACAGGGCCTTTGAGGAATATAGAGCAAGAAGGAAAGAACTCAAGCAGGTGATTAGAAGGGCCATCAGGGGTCGCAAATTGTTTGGCGAGTTGTATTAAAGAAAATCCGAGAGCCTTCTAGACCTACTGTATGTTAAAATCAACCAGGGAGAAGGTTGGACCGCTCAAGGAGAAAGCGGAGAATTTGTGCTTGGAGTCTGGAGATGTAGGTGAGGTACAAAACAAATATTTTCCATCTGTTTTCACCAAAGAGAAGGACATGGAGGTCAGTGAGATCATTGTGGAGAATACTAATATGCAATTAAGAAGGAGGAGGCTCTTGAAGGTGGATAAGTAAATCCCCAGACCTAGTGGGATCTTTCCAAGTTTATTGAGGAGCAAGAGATGAGATTACATAGAAACATAGAAACAGAGAAAATAGGTGCAGGAGGAGGCCATTCTGGCTTCGAGCCAGCACCACCATTCATTGTGATCGTGGCTGATCGTCCCCAATCAATAACCCATGCCTGCCTTCTCCCCATATCCCTTGATTCCACAAATAGATAGAATGGTAAAGAAGACATATTGTATGGTTGCTTTCATAGGTTGAGGCATTGAGTATAATAGTCAGGAAGCCATGATACAGGGGGCGCTCGTGGGGGCGCTGTTCTGGCAGCAGCCATGTCAGCAGTGCGTCAGTTTTTTCAACTTTTTTTATTTTTTAGTATGTTTTAAAGTGTGTATTTGATGTTTTCTTGTGTGTCTTGTGTGGGGGGGTAAGGGGGAAACCGCTTCGGTCGCCTCCTCCATGGAGAGGCGACTTTTTCCAGGTCGCCTCCCCCGTGGCCTAACATCAAGGATCGGCGCGGCCTTTCCCGGAGACGTGCCCAGGGCTTCAGCGGCGGGCGCAGCGTGGACTCTCAGCGTGGAGCGGGTGAGCCCTCGCTGGGGCTCGCTGGAGGGGAGCGCTCCGTTTCGCTGGCCCGGGGCAGCCGGCAGCCTGAAGCCGCGGTCTGCAGAGCTCCAGCTGGTGCGGCGTCTACAACCCGGGATCCCTCGTGGGGGACCCGGGGGAAGAAGAAGCCATCACTGCCGGCCCGCGGCCAACTTCTACCGTGGGGCCGGCATGGACTTACCATCACCCCTGGAGGGGAGCTTCGACCGCCGGCCCTGCAGTCTACGGTGCTTCTGGCTGCGGCGGGGACTTTAAATCTTGACCACCGGCCTGCGGCCTACAACAATCTAAAGCCGCGGTCTCCGGTGAGGAAGAGCCGATCCTGGACTGACTCTGGACTCTGGTCCTGACCACGGGGGGGAAATGGAGGAGGACTGGCCAAATGATGTGCCTTCCACCACAATGATGAATGCTGTGGTGGATGTTTGTGTTACATTTTGTGTGTTCTTTATTATTGTATCGCTGCTGACAACCCAATCCTTGCCGGGTCACTGCTCGTGCGGTCGACCGGTCGGTGCAGAGAGTAGCTTTGAATGTTTGTCTCTTCGTTGATTGTGTCCCTTTCTTTTTTAAAAAGCTACTGTAATGCGCCCTTTTAAATTGCCCCTCGGGGATGAATAAAGTGCTTGAATTGAATTATAGGACTTTGGTTGGGACATTTGGAGTATTTTGTGCAGAACAACAGTCATCAGACCATATTTCACTGAAGGTCTGTGAATATACTCCATGAACAAAAATAAGAGTTACGTAACACCCTCTCCACCACAAGCAACCTTTCCACTGTAAGCTACCCATCCACCACCCACGCGTGTATAAGATCACAATGGGAACAGTTCGGACAATGCACAGAGTATTTTACCCAGAGTAAGGGAATCGCGAACCAGAAGACATAGGATTCAGGTGAGTGGAGAAAGATTTAATATGGACCTGAAGGGCAACTTTTGCACAGAACGGGTGGTGGGTGTATGAAATGAGCTGCCAGAGGTATTATCGCAACATTTAAAAGACATTTGGACAGGTACATGGATAGGATCAAGTTGGGCTGAAGGACCTGTTTCGAAGGGCCGAAACGTCACCCATTCCCGAGATGTTGCCAGTCCTGCAGTTACTCCAGCATTTTGTGTCTAACTTCGGTTTAAACCAGCATCTGCAGTGCCTTCCTACACGGACGTGTTTCCATGTTGTATGAGTCTATTTCCACTGAGACACTGAATGCAATGTTTAAATTGCTGCTCATATATAGATCAGTTAAAATAATAGATACTAAGGATAGAAATTTGGACTTGTGCAATCTGCTCAACTCGATATCAAACTTACAATCCAGCGGTATGAATATTTATTTCTAAAACTTCAAGTAACTCTTACATCCCCCTCTCTTTATCCCCCTTTCCCACCATGTTCACTGTACTAGTTTCACTGTCGTCCTGTTGAGTTTCACTGTATGTATAATTTGTTTTCAGTTACCTCACAGACAACAATGAACCATTGTTGGTTCCATCTTTCCTTAATCATCATTGCTTTTTGCATATCTTTCATTCATTTGTTATATGTACCATCAATGTCTCATTTCCCTTTCCCCGGACTCTCAGTCTGTAGGGTCTCGACCTGAAACATCACCGATTCCTTTTCTCCAGAGATGCTGCCTGACCCACTGAGTTACTCCAGCATTTTGTGTCTATCTTCAATATCAGACTAGACTATACTGAATAATACAGCCACAAAGGAACCTTTGTTACCAGTCATTTCTTATACATTTAAGTTGTGAAACTATGATTAAATTCTTACGGGCCAACTTGTTTGAAACTGCAGCTTGATATGTATTTGGCAATAAAAGTGGCTTTTTAACATTTTATTAATCTAATAAATTTTGTATCCTAACAACATATTTCTTCAAGGGTCCAAACGCACTCAGGCTCTTGGCTTTTGACAATATAACGTGACTTTTCCAGCTGTTTTGTTACAAAAGCCTGAGTGTCCCTTGGCTCAAGCCTCCCCCACATTCTTCTGTGATATGATAGCAATGTCAATTTCTCCCCAAAGTAAGTCAAAGTTTACAATCAAAGTTGTCCTGCAACAGCAACTTAATGTAAACCAGATTAGCATAATGGTCTTGGTTTACACCATTCCATCCATTCCATTTTAAGTGATCATAACCACAAAATACGTTGATTTAATTCTTGGAATACTGTGGACTCGGTCATTTGGATTAAATGCTAGTTTCTTCTTTAGGAAGATTTTTTTTTCAATCTGTTGATAATTTATCTTTTTTGTACCATTATAATTTCTACACTGTTGCAACTGAAAACGTATTCAAAAAATAAATGTTCAAAAGACAAGAAAGCTGAGCAGAGTTAATACTGGAGAACTGGGTGGCAGGACAAATGGCGGGTACAGTAAAGTGTCATTGCTGTTCTTTGTAGGTTCTGCACATTTCTACTGAGTCATGTCAATGCAACATCAATTGGTGTAACACATTTTCATTAAATTCTAGTGAAATTCATCACTCAGAACAGCTAAATGCTGAACACTGAACATAGTTAAAACAAGTTCTAAATGTAACACAGAAGTTAAGGTTTCTTTGCTGTCCCAAAGGCCTCATTTACATTTATAGTAATTGCTCATGAAATTTGACCTTCATATAATCATTACCGATGAGACAATGTCAACATCTGGAAATGGGACCTACAAGGTGAATTATAGACAATAGACAATAGGTGCAGGAGTAGGCCATTCGGCTCTTCGAGCCAGCACCGCCATTCATTGTGATCATGGCTGACCGTCTCCAATCAATAACCCGTGCCTGTCTTCTCCCCATATCCCTTGATTCCACTAGCCCCTAAGCTCTATCTAACTCTCTCTTAAATCCATCCAGTGATTTGGCCTCCACTGTGGCAGGGAATTCCACAATTTCACAACTCTCTGGGTGAAAATGTTTTTTCTCACCTCAGTCCTGAATGGCCTCCCCTTTATTCTAAGACTGTGGCCCCTGGTTCTGGACTCGCCCAACATTGGGAACATTTTTCCTGCATCTAGCCTGTCCAGTCCTTTTATAATGTTATATGTTTCTATAAGATATCCCCTCATCCTTCTCAACTCCAATGAATACAAGCCTCGTCCTATCAATCTTTCCTCATATTACAGTCCCGCCATCCCAGGGAACAATCTCGTTAACCTACGCTGCACTGCCTCAATCACAAGGATGTTCTTCCTCAAATTAGGAGACCAAAACTGTACACAATACTCCAGATGTGGTCTTACCAGAGCCCTATACAACTTCAGAAGAACCTCTTTACTCCTATACTGAAATCCTCTTGTTATGAAGGCCAACATTCCATTAGCTTTCTTCACTTCCTGCTGTACCTGCAAGCCAACTTTCAGTGACCGGTGTACAAGGACGCCCAGCTCTCGCTCCACCTCCCCTTTACCTAACCTAACCCCATTGAGATAATAATCTGCCCCCTTGTTTTTGCCGCCAAAATGGATAACCTCACATTTATCTGTATTATACTGCGTCTGCCACGCATCTGCCCACTCACTCAACATGTCCAGGTCACCCTGCAACCTCCTAACATCCTCTTCACAGTTCACACTGCCACCCAGCTTTGTGTCATCCGCAAACTTGCTAGTGTTGCTCCTAATTCCCTCTTCCAAATCATTAATATATATGGTAAACAGTTGCGACCCCAACATCGAGCCTTGCGGCACTCCACTCGCCACTGCCTGCCATTCTGAAAAGGACCCGTCCAGCGCCCAGCGCCCGTTGTGAGTACCCATTGTACCGCTAGCTCCAGCTCCTTCCCCTCTGGTTAACCCTCACTGGCTCCTGCCCCACTCCCCCGTGATACACCCGCCCCACCCCCCTCCTCTTCCCCACAGCCCCAGTTTTTTCTCCGAGCTATCTTCCCCACCACCCCCCACCCACAACACCCGGCCCACACCCTCCTGCCCACAACCCCCCGTCCACACCACCCCCGCCCACACACCGCCCTCCCCCCACAATCCCCCCATCCACATCCTCCTCCCCTACACTCCCCTCCGCCCCCACACCACTACTGCCCCACAATCACCCCACCCACACACACCCTCCCCCCGATCACACACCCCTCCTCACACCCCCTACGCCCACAGCCCCCCCCCTCCACCCCAGCCCACACATCCACCTCCCCCCGCACACACACACCTCTCCCTCCACAATCCCCCCCCCCCCCCCCACCCGCACTACCCCGGCCCACACACCCACACCCCCAACAACCCTCCCACCCCACACACACCCACCCCACCACACAGCAGTAGGCCACGCCCGTGGCAGCAGTGGCGTACTGCTGTGGCAGCGGCAGGGATAGGCCACGGCAGCGGTAGGCCCCGCCTGAAGCCATCCCCCCACCCCGGCTGCAGGATGCACCCCCGCAATGACCCCCGGCAGCAGTAGACCGTGACAGCGGTAGGCCCCGCCTGAGGCCATCCCCCACCCCGACTGCAGGACGCACCCCCGCACTGACCCCCGGCAGCGGTAGGCCGCGACAGCGGTGGGCAACAGCAGTGGTAGACCATGGCAGCGTAGGCCACGGCAGCACTCACCCCTCTACACCAGACCCCGACAGGCCTCGCCTGAAGCCGTTCCCATCCCTGGCTACAGGACGATTCCCCCTCCCCCACCGGCTCCTGACAGCCCCCGCCTGAAGCCATGCCCTGCCCCTCCCACGGCTGCAGGACACAGCAAGAGACGCAACAAGAAAGAATGGACTGAATATATCTCATTGTAGAATACCTGCATGTTCTACATCACAATGGGAACCCAATGAGCGGGAATGGCTGCGCTGCCAGAGAGCCGTGTAGAGTGGATTTGGGGGGGTTGAGGGGGATGACATGAGTGCCGGACACTCTCCCCCCACCCTCACTGGCCCCCCAACAGCCCCCGCCTGAAGCCGCCCCCCTCCCCAAGCTGCCGGACGCTCTTTCCCCAATCGGCCCCCAACAGCCCCCGCCTGAAGCCGGCCCCCTCCCCCGGCTGCAGGATGCTTCCACCCCACCAGTCCCCGCCTGAAGCCGTCCCATCACCAGTTGTAGGATGCTCCCCACCAGTCCCCGCCTGAAGCCGTCCCCGACCCCAGCTGTAGGATGCCCCCCACCGGTCCCTGACTGAAGCCGGTGGGGAGCATCCTGCAGCTGGGGGCGGTTTCAGGCGGGGGCGGTGGGGGGGAGCGTCCTGCAGTGGGGAAGGGGGACAGCTTCAGGAGGGGGCTGTCGAGGGCCGGGCGGGGGGGAGCATTCTACAGTGGTATGCCATGCCAGCACTCTCCCCCCCCCCCTCCCCACCGGCCTCCGACAAGCTCCGCCTGAAGTCACCCCTCTTCCCCCACTGCCCCCCCCGTCCGCCCCCGCATGAAGCCATGCCCCTCCCCCGGCTGCAGAATGCAACAAGAGACGCAACATGAAAGAATGGACTGAATAAATCTCAACTTTAACTTTTAAATTGTTGTTATATTTTAAGTTATTCACATTTTAAGCTTTAATAAATCCCTTTTCCACTTGCTGTGCCTGTCAGCTGCGCCTGCGCAGTAATACCTGCGTGTTCTACGTCACAATGGGAATCCAATAGCCGCTGGAGAGCCGCTAAGAGTTAATGTGGGGGGTTGAGGGGGGATGGAGTGAGTGGGTGATGGGGGGAAGGACAGGCGGAGGAGTGGGAGCGTTGACGGGAAGAGGGGGGATCAGGGGCGTCACAATGGGAACACGTGATCTGCGCCTGCGCCGTGTGGGGCTATGCGTGGAGGGTGGAATATTGCGTTGGGGGACCAGGCCTCCTGTGTGACAATGGGACCCAACTAGAGTCTAGTGATTCTTAAAGGCGCTGGAGACAAATGAAAAATTCAATGGAAAATACTCAGGATTTAAATTTCCACTGGTTTGATTAAGTTGTCTAAATAATTGTTGTTTTTCTCAAAATATGAGTAAAGTAGTTTAGTTTTTTAATTTAGCTTGGAGATGCAGCGTGGAAACAGGCCCTTCGGCCTATACCAACCAGCGATCCCTGCACACTAACACTATCCTACACACCAGGGACAATTTACAATTATACCAAGCCAATTGACCTACAAACCTGTACATCTTGGGAATGTGGGAAGAAACCAGAGATCCCGGAGAAAACACGCGCAGGTCACGAGGAAAACATACAAACTCCCTGCAGACAAGCACCTGTAGTCAGGATCGGACTGGAAGGCAGCAACTCTACAGCTACGCCATTGTGCCGCCCAAAACATGGATAAATCTCAGGGTCTGACCAAGTTCATCCTCAGACCTTGTGAAACCAAAGGAAAATATTACAGAGGCACCTGCAGAGACGTTTGCATCACCCTTATCCAAAGGTGAAGTTCCAGAAGACTGGAGGCTGGCTAATTTTGCATTGTTATTTAAGAAATGCAGCAGGGACAGGTCAGGGAACTATAGGCCGGTGAGCCAGACAGCAGCGGTGGGTAAGTTGTTGCGGGTGATTCTTAGTGGGAGGATCCACCAGCATTGGGATAGGTGAGAAGATAGCTGGAGTAACTCAGTGGGTCAGCAGCATCTCTGGAGAAAAGAAATAGTTGACGTTTCAGGTCAAGACCCTTCTTCAGACTAAGAGTCTGGGAAAAGGAGAATGAGAGATATACCCTGTAGACAATGCATAGAACAAATGAATGAAAGATATGCAAAAAGCAACAATGATCAAGGAAAGGTGGAGCCCACAATGGTCCATTGTTGGCTTGTGGTATGTGACAACAAGTTATACAGACAATCAAACTCAACAGAACAGTGAAACTAATATGATGACTAGGGTGGGGGAGGGACGGAAAGAGAGGGGATGCAAGAGTTACTTGAAGTTAGAGAAATCAAGAATTGTACCACTGGGTTGTAAGTTGCCCAAAGCGATAGGCGTGGAACGATTAGGGATAATCTCTATAATGGATGGGATTTATATAGCACCTTTCTAGAATACTCAAGGCGCTTTACATCGCATTATTCATTCATTCCTCAGTCACACTCGGTGGTGGTGAGCTACTTCTGTAGCCACAGCTGCCCTGGGGCAGACTGACGGAAGTGTGGCTGATAATCTGCGCCTACGGCCCCTCCGACCACCACCAATCACTCACACACATTCACACACAGGCAAAGGTGGGTGAAGTGTCTTGCCCAAGGACACAACGACAGTATGCACTCCAAGCGGGATTCGAACCGGCTACCTTCCGGTCGCCAGCCGAAGGTTTTGGACACGCTAGAGGCAGGAAACATGTTCCAGATGTAGGGGGAGTCCCGAACCAGGGGCCACAGTTTAAGAATAAGGGGTAAGCCATTTAGAACGGAGACGAGGAAACGCTTTTTCTCACAGAGTGAAGGCAGGTTCTCTGGATACTTTCAAGAGAGAGCTAGATAGGGTTTTAAAGATAGCGGAATCAGGGGATATGGGGAGAAGGCAGGAAGGGGCCACTGATTGGGATGATTAGCCATGATCACATTGAATGACGGTGCTGGCTCGAAGGGCCGAATGGCCTGCTCCTCCTATTGTCTATTGTCTATTGTAACTCACGTTTCTCACATCTGATAATATAAGAAATAGGAAAAAGAAAAAGGAATAATATAAAAAAAGTAATAAGATATTGGTTTAAGTTCAAGTTCGTTACATTTATTGTTACATCCACCAATTTGTACAGTGAGATTTGCGTTACCATACAGCCATACGAATAAAAAGAACACAATACTCGATAGAGTTTAACATAAACATCCTCACACAGCGGAATCAATGTTTCCCACTGTGAGAGAAGGCAATAAGGTTCAGTCATCTTCTTCATTGTTCACCTGTCATTGAGTCCTCCGCAGTCCGCTCCGGCGGCCTGATGTTCAGGCCCTTTCGCAGAGATGATCGAAACTCCAACGTCAGAACGGAAGAACACTCTCAGCGGCTTGGAGTTTCCAAATCGGCCACTTTTTACCGCGCTCCCGAAGTCCACAGGCCGAGCAGGACGGAGCTCCAACACTGGCGACCCTCGGCAAAGGATTCCAGG